>NC_046968.1:4241327-4371327 GCF_009769545.1 Cyclopterus lumpus | reverse complement strand
TGATACTAGTTGACACCCAACAGATGGCTCTTGTCAGGCCCGGAGAGCAAGAGTTAACCCAATCCCCTGCTCGCTTGCCCTCCCTCCCTCCATCCCTCTCTTCTTTTTAAATGTCTCCCATATAAACAGATTTTGTTGCTGCTTAAAGTGGGCTCAAAATTAAAGCGTATCGTTTTACACACATATTGCATGCATATTACGGAGCCCCAGCTGGTGGCGGGCTGCTCTTAAGAGCCATATGATTAAGTTAGAGGTTGGGGTATCCGATAAGATTTGAGCTCTCCGCCTCTCTCTCTGGAACTCGCTGCCTATTTTACTGCAAACTTATTAAATGGAGGAAACAACATTATTTCTTTTTCTGAGTGTATGTGTAATTATAGTCACACACCTGTGACTCCCTGCCATCCACGACAGGGGGAGGAAGGGAGGGATGATGATGAGGGGGGGGGGGGGGGGGGGGGGGGGGGAGAACGAGGAGAAACGTCGTTGGGAGCAGCGGGAGCCCTCGTTTCGGAAGAAATAAAGGGAGGAGGATAAAGAGGAGAGGAAAAACAAGAGAGCTTGTTAATCATGTGCTTTCTGTCACCGGCTGAACACTGATATCCTAATGATTCACGCCGAGATGGTGACATCACAAGGAGGGGGGGGGGGGGAGAGAATTGGCTGCAAATGTAAAAAAAAGAGAAGAAAGGGAGATGACAGCCCAAAAAAAATGGACAACTAGTTTTGCGCAGACAAGATGACAGAGAGCATGAAATACATTTTAGAAAAAGAAGAAAAAAAGAAAACTGGGAAATGTCCCTACGAATCTGTCGCTGCATTCCTCACAAACAGGCGCTTGTTTCATTTTGAACAGAACGGTTCTGAAGAAACGCTGTCGTGAAAGTTTTCCAGCCAAGTTTCAATCTGTACTTCTTTTTTCTTTGTTTTTCTCCTTCTTCTCCCCCCACCACCCTTCCCACCTCCTCTGGCCAGACCACCCCGTCGCAGGCAACACATGTGACGTGATCCTCGGGAGAGGAAATGACCTATTAAGTGGGAGAGATGATCTTCCTTTAACCACGTTCCCCCCAAAAAAAAAAAGAAGAGAAAAAAACGTGAGTCACCGTGTCGTAACTGGTTACCTTTCACTGGCCCTATAAGCCTCTCCCCCCATCACTCCCAGTCCGGTTGTAACAGGAGAGTTGGCGCCGCTGCTTTCAGAAGCCCAATGCTCTCTCTCTCTCTCTCTCTCTCTCTCTCTCTCTCTCTCTCTCTCTGTTCTAACAGGACAGATGTCATCGCCCCAAACAGTCTGAGTCATTGTACGCCTCCACACCCCTGAGTAACCCGAGGACATCGGGGAGGGAAGGACTGTAATTTTGACATTCTTTGACATTTAGTTGACACTCTCAGTCATGGCAACTTAGAGGGCTCGGTGTCTCGAGCACACGCGCGGACGGGACCAGCAATGCAATGAAATACATTTTTTTTAAAACAGTGTGGGCAGCGTTACTCATCACGAGGGGAAGTACGATTTATGGAACGTAGATTTTAAAAAGGCCGGAGAAACATCCCTCCGATGCACTCCAGATTTGGGGGCTTGGGTGGAACAGGTGGCTTCTCCTCAGGCACGTGTTTAGTTTTGTCTGTGCGGCATTTCAAGAGAAAGTTTGAGTTTGAAGTGTATTTAGAACATTTTCAGAAGGGCCCTCTCTGACGATGGAGATGTTGTTTTCTGAGTGTCTAACACAGCTTTCGTCGAACAACAGCACACTGCCTCCCGACCGCCATCTACGATAACGCCACAACAGGCCCCGTGCGACGCCGCTTCAATAAACACCTGAACTCTGCCTTTAATGTCCGCCGCTCGATAGCAGAAGTCGTGCAAGAGCGCCACATACTGAGAAACCTGAAAACGGCTTGTTTGTCTGTGTCGATACAGATCGAGCAGATCTGAAAGAAGGGAAAGAAGAAGAAAAATAGGGGGGGGATATGGAAATAGCAGAGCTTTTTTCCCCCCTTTTTTTGGGTGTAATTTTTTAATAGAAAGCAGATGGTTACAGATGCAGAGGCCGAGAGCCGGTGATGACACATCTTTAATATTTTAGAGTGGTCTTTGCCGTAAATGTTGAAGCAGCTGTTCCCCCCCCCACACACACACACACACACAGCCAACGCTGTAAATTTACAAAAAAATGTTCTCTCCCTTTTGTGTGTTTGTGTGCGTGTGTGACTGACAGCTATTGGATTTACTGTAAATTACAGAAATGAATATGGAAAAGTGATGAAAAGGCAGCGAAAGGGGGGGGTGTGAGTGTGTGTGTAAGTGTGTGTGCACCCCGACTGTTTGTCGCTGAATCAATTCTCCCTCATTCTGAACCCTGCTGATTATTCTCTTATTTTAGTTGGAGGCGGCTCACTGTTGTCCTGCGAGCGCCGGAACTGATATTCAAATGTAAAGTGATACTGACATATAATGAGATGGAGGGAGAGGAAAAGGTTGGTGGAGGAAGAAGATAAATATATATTTGTATTGTGTTTGCATTGCCGCCGTTGGGTTTAGTTTTAATGTCAGCAGCGAAGGAGAGAAGGTTTTTTCTTTTTCTTTTTTTTTTTTGCGCCAATGCTTTTGAGTCGAGGTGATTGTCATCAATTCGCGTCTTGGCATTTAAACCACCCTCTTCAAATATGAGTATTTGAAATGCAAATACAGCTGCGTATGGCCGGACAAATTAAAAAGACACACGCAGGAGTAGGGGTGGGGTGGGGTGGGGGTGGGGGTGGGTGGCTGGGGGTGTTGAGGAACAAACATTTTTGAACACATAATTATTTTTTTTACAATTTTTATTTTTTTTTATCATCCGAGTTCGCATTGTCAAACACTCCCTTCTTTGTCTCTTTCAAGAAACGGCGGGCAGATAATGCGGCTCACAGCAGAAACAGCAGACCAACTGATTATGTATTTATTTGCAGTTTTCGTCACTTCGGCAGAGAGAGAGAGAGAAAGAGAGAGAGGTGCTGCTTTTATCTCACCCTTGCCTTCACTGTTTGCACCTTGCGAGGTGTGTTCGATTATATGCCTTTGTTTTTTTTGTTTTTTAGGCAGTGAGAAAATATGATTCACATTTCATTTTTTTCCGCCCTCTCTCCGGCGCTACAGTTATTTAAACATCAATAGCAATGTGTCTTCTTTAGCACACACTCTTTCTCATATTGATATTTGTATATGATCATTACTTTGGGCCCTGCACGCTTTGTTATACTGCGTCAGTTTCGATAGGCGTACGATCCAATACTGCAACCTCTGACAATCAAGCCCCCCCCCCCGCACACACGCACAGAAGAAAAAAAAGAAAAGAACAATAGACTAGTTGAGCTCACTTTACTGTGTCAGAGGAGCTACTGTAGGAGCGCACTGGATCAATTCAACTGGAAACGCATTCATATGCCTTAAGGCCACAGTGTGTGTGTGGGATTGGGGGCACAATGAATACTCAATTCCTAGTACCGGCAAAGAAGCAAATTTGCGACCGTTTTCCACACCTTTTCAATAAAAGATTTGAAAAGACCGGCAGATTTACTCGAAGATAAAGTATGCTTTTTAAAATTTTAAGTTTTCCTTTTAGAAAAAATAGTGTTTCTGGTAAACAGTTCAGTTACTGTACCGTATATGTCTGGTGCTTTTATTGTGAAAGGTGAGAGCGGATGGAGCGCCTCTGGTTGAAAGGACGTTTAGAATGTGTCCGTTCTGCACAACGTGATTGGTTGATGCCTCTATCAGTGGTGCGAAAGCTCATGAGCAAACCCCCCCCCCACACACACACACACACTTTGTGTTCAAGTTAACAGCCTAGAAGAAAGACTTGCTCCTATAAAACCTCAGGTAAGCTGACGGCACTCTTTCACAAAGAGCGAGGGGGGGCAAAGAGTAAGAAGAAGAATGGAGAAGAAAGAAATAAAAGTTATACCTGCTGCCTCACTTCTGCTAAAGTTGCTGAATATTTGTTTTCCTAATTAACACGCTCTTTTTGTGTTTTTTTTAATGATGAAGAGGAAGGAGGAGGTGGAGGAAGGAGGAGGTGGAGGAAGGGGAGCGGCGGGACGTTCGGTGATCGATGGATGGCGTCGTTCGCGGGACGGAGGTGGCAGATGGGTGAAAGAAAAGAAAAAATAAGAAGGAATCTTTATAATTTTGGGGAATGTTTGACAAAACGATAACGACTGAAATCCTAGTTTTTAATGACACGTAAGGGAACGGAACAGAGTTTGTGTGTGTGTGTGTGTGTGTGTGTGTGTGTGTGTGTGAGTGAGAGGAGGCGGGAGGGATGCCTCAAGGGGGGGGACGGCGGCGGGATGACTACCTGCAGAGAGCCGGCGTCCAAATGAGAACATAATAACAACATCAGAGAGCGAGGAGAGGGACTGTCTGCGAGATGACAACGGTATTAGAGAGGAGTCAGATAATTAAGAAATGCACTTAGTGTTTTGTCAAAAGTGTCCGTCACTGGCGGAGATGGAGTTTAGCTCGGTGTGTGTGTGTGTGTGTGTGTAGGTGTGTTTTCACGGCACCGGAGATACCGAGATAATGAGCTCTGAAAATAAAGGGAAGAAGAAGAAGAAGAAACAATAAACAGTGAGAGAATCAATCAAATTATTTAAATCAAAAGTTGTGTTTTGTCCACACGACGATGCCAATTTTTTTTTTTGGGACATTTCTGACATAGCTGTCCAGTTAGGGGGGGAGGGGTGAGACACATCTTGGATGAGAAGCAAATAAGAGGGGTGGCAGAGGATGGGGGGGGGGGGGGGGGGGGGGGGGCACAGAAATAAACCCAACTCCCATCTGATGAGCAGCTTGTACATAATACTGAATCTCCGTCTCTTGCCAAGTCCACTTCTCGATACAGAAACACGATAAGTGCAGATTTTTCGAAAAGATTTCCCTCCTTGCTCGCTCGTCCCGCGCTCTCTCTTTTTTTTGGGCCTGGAAGCACTTCGAGCTGGTGCAACGGATAATTCAGGTGGCTGTCCCCCCACCCCCTTTCCCCTTTTCCCCCCTTGCCGTGATAATGGGGACGAAGCAGAAGAAGAAGAAGAAGAAGAAGAAGAAGAAGAAGAAGAAGAAGAAGAAGAAGAAGAAGAAGGAGGAAATAAATTAGAATGCATTCATCTCTTTTGACTACAGGACAGATGATGTGGCCATCTTGAGATCGTTTGTCATCTGTCAGGCGGCGCTGACCTTGCGATGGATGCGGGGGCTCGTATCGTCTTTTTACGGCGAGAGAGACAGAGAGAGAGAAGAAGATGAAAAAATTTAAATAAAAAAAGATCAGGGGGAGAGATAGAGGGAGACGGAAAGAGAGGAGGGCTGTTGTTTTCGGTAATAAATCCAACATTTATGCCTTCCATTCGCGCTGCCAGTTAAAAGAGGCACAAACATGGAAATCCATTATGGAACGCTTCTTAAAAGTGTGACCAATCCTTGTTCAGTCAATTAGAGTCTGGAGACGGAGAATATGATGTTTGTCTGTTTAGCCTCCCCGACACATACAGATCAGCATGGATTTGATGATGGGAAGAGAGATTCTATTTTCTCCCCCTCTTAACAGAGATGGAGTGAGGGAGGAAGGAGAGAACAGAGAGAGATGGAGGGGCAGCATATCCAAGCTCTGTTTATCTCTTTTCTTCTCCTCTGCTTTTCCCTGCCTTTCTTTTTTTTTCTATTTTTCTTCTTCTTCTCCTCCTCCTCTTCTCCTCCATATACAAAAGCATTAATGTGCGCGGCGATGTGCTTTGCCATTGTTCTGTGTTTAAAAGCTTAAAAAGGGGACGTTGTTTGTGTAACTGGCAGAGTTGGCGGCGGCGCGGGCCGCGTCCAAAAGAGCCTGCGCTTAAAGTTGCTCGGCTGGAAGAGGAGAGAGAAAGCAACAAAAAAAAAGAAAAGAGAAAGAAATGCGCCGCATTAAAGGGGGAGCGAGAGAGAAAGCAGTTAATAAGAGTGGTTACCCCCAGAATGAGCGGGGATGAGGTTTCACATTAAAAAAGATTTATCTTAAAGTGTGCTTCTAATCCCTTCAGTTTTAATCCACACACACACACACACACACACACACACACAAACACACCACCACCACCCCGGACCCTCCGCTCGGAGCACCCCTTCCCGCCGAGGCACAATAAAAAAAAACATAAACCATAAAGTTCTTACAATTTCTGGAAACTGGCGAATGATTTTACAAGAATTCCCGGCCGGTGAATCACGGAGCTCGGTGGGACTCATCTCTCTCTCTCTCTCTCTCTTTTTCTCGCGACGGATTATTAAAACACAGGGAAAGGAAGTCGCAGCGGAGGACAGCGAGGACAAAGGGAGAAAGAGAAAGAGTGTAGGAGAGTGTGTGTGTGTTTTCCCGCCGTGAACGTCTGATGATTATCACGGGCAGCGGTGATAGGTGGCGGCGAGGTGTTGTCATGCTCTCTGTCACACACAAGCTGGACGGATGCCTGTGTCCACTGCAAGCTGCTTGAATGTGGAAGCATATGGGTGTATGAGAACCTCAGCCCACTTCATGAATATTTGATTCATATTTCCTGTGTTTGTGTGTGTGTGTTTGTGTGTGTGTCAGTGTGTGTGTGTGTGTGTGTGTGTCCGTGTGCGTGTGTGTGTGTCACGGAGGGAGAGAAAAAGGAGGAAGGATATTTTTTTCTCTCTCTTTCACTTGTCATTGCAAAAAAAAAAAAATGAAACTCACAAGGATTACTTTGTGGCATTGTAATCATAATTGCCAATCCTGAATACAAATCTCTCAGCGCTAAACACATCGAGTGAAATTGAAATGACAAAACGAAGCTCATATAACGGTGTAATCAAAGATATATTCAGGGAGGAGAAAAAAAATAAAGAGAGAAAAAGTTGAGCCAGTACGAGATGAGGATCAGGGGCCAGTTATTAGCCGGGCCAGGAGGTGGGGGGGGACAATGAGCCCCAGTGTTGGAGGGCAGCTTAACACTGAGCCAGTTACTGTACCTTTCAAAACTAATATGTAACCATATCTGTTTTAAAAGGACGATTCATATTACTGTGAATGCATGAGAAAAGTTGTTCCCATCCCTGCGACCCAGGAAACTGGAATCCCACTTGTAATAACCCCCCTAACACACACACACACACACACACACTAAATTGCAGGCCTGGCCTTTTGTGGAGAGCATACCGTTTAAAAAAAAGAAAAGAAAAAGAAAAAAAGACGAGGGACATTACAATTTTTTTTTTAATGATGTAAAACATCTTCAGCTTTTCTCCGAAGGGACAAGGGCGCCGATTGTGCTCCGTCGTTACTGTGGCCCGCTCCGAAAAGGTCGTCCGTGGGCGTGGCCCGGGGGCGGACAAGGGCGGCACTGAATGAAAATTGGGTTATATGTGATCAACTAAGTTATTAATCAGATTAAAATGGATTCCCCTCTGCCTGCTGTTTAACTAGGCAGGAGGAGGGAGGAGGAGGGGGGGGGGGATAAAGAGTGGCGAGAAGTGGAACAATAGGCCAGTGTTTACTCATGCAAGAGCAAAAGAAAGTCATTGTTTCAGAGGCTGAAGTCATTGTGGCAGATGAGTTCCGATGAAGACCCGGTCTGCCCTTAAAGAAGCCCGTGCCCTTGCCCCCCATGGCCCCCATGCCCCTTAGCCTAACCCAGGTAGCCTCTCTAATCCTGATTAAATCACTGTAATTAGAACACGCAGTGTTCCTCCACCCCCGTATTTTCCCTAATAAAACAATGCGGCGGTTTAAATCCGGTTGCTGGGATTTAGCGACGCAACAATGCAGTTTATATCCATCTCTGCCGAGGAATTAAGTGTATTTTCTAACCGCTAATGTTATAATGTTGCTGGCTTATTTGTCTCGACGCTCGCTATTCTCCTTTTTCTTATTCCCCCCGCGGTTTGGCTTCTCTTTCTCTCTCTCTCCCAGTGTTTTCTTTCCCGGGCACAACTTTGTTTATTCGCATCTTATTTATTTGTTTCCCGCCGTCTTTTTAAAAATATATTTTCCATCTTTCTTTTTTTGATGTTTGAATCAAACACGTTTTTAGCGAGTGGTCGGGATCTTCTTTTCGCTACGGGGGAAAAAAACAAAATAATGCAAGTTATTTGTCTTTAATTGCCACAGAGCTTTTCAATCGTGCCGACTTCGTGTCTACACCTGTGTATGTTTTTTTTGTGATTTTTTTTGTTGTTTTTTATTAGTATCACTGCGTGCCTCCATTGATGTGGAATAACAGAGGAAATAAAAGTTGACATAGTTTCTTCATTTTTTCTTTTTTTTCTTCCTCAACCCCTGTTTCCTCTCTCTCTGCCTTGCTCTCTGTTGTTTTTTATATATCTGTGTTTTTCCTTGAAGTTGCCGCGGCATTGTCTCATTATGTGTCGACTAGCTGTGTAAGTGTAGTTATTATGCCTGTGTGTCTTTGCCTGCCGGTACTGTTCTCTCTCTCCCTCGGAGGATGAGGAGGCTTTATGAGTACAACTCCTCTGAGGCGTCCTCTTCACATCTCCAGGGCGCCTGGGGAAGGGGGAACGTTGCATTCTTAAGAGGAGCAACTCAAACTGAACAAAGTCTACAGGAGTCGGGGAAGAAAAGAAACAAACAGCAAACTAACGAGATGGGAAGCAGAGATCATGTCAAATATATCGGGTTGGAAGGCCAATTTATAACCCATTGTTTCATGTCGCGCAAAATCGAATGCGATGCGCGCCAACGTTGGCTATGAGCGTGCACGGAGGGGAGGCTTGCATATATACATAAAAACACTTGATTTGCACGTGAAAACACACACACACACACACATACACACATACATATATATGTATATAAATATATACATATATATATATATATGTATGTGTGTGTGAATGTGATCCCCAGCTCCCTGTAACCTCACAGCTCCCACGCTGTCTTCACTCCCCCCGGTTTCCCCGTCCTGCTTCTGAAATAATGAATAGAATAATTGTCGCGTAACTTTGCAATCATCCAGCACTTCGTCTCCGCTTCCTTTTCAAGGGCAACTCGATACTGGCCCTTCATTCGCGGCACTGTACTTCCAGGAAAAGTGATGTGGCCGGTGTCATCGATGGGTATTAGCGAATATGTCGGAGAGAGGGAGAGAGAGAGATGGAGGGAGGAGGGAGGAGAGGGGGTGAACAAGAAGAAGAATAGGACGCCTTTTTTATTTTCTTTCTGCAAAAAGGGACCCTTTCAGCTGGCGCAGCCGTTGATAGCCGGGGAATTAGCCAGAGGGTGGGGGGGGAATATTCCTCAAGTTTTCACATCTGCCAAAGAGCAGAGCGAGACAGAGAGTGAGCAACAGGTAGCGTCCTCGGGGCTCGACAGCAGCTATTACACTTAATTGCTCTTTGAAAACTACACCATTTGCACTTTTGGGTGACAAGGTGATAATTCACCTCTGCACAAGTTAAAGCCCGAAATGTTGTTGCGCACGTGAAATAGCACCTCGCCTTCGCCAGCTGTCAGAGCTGTCATCTCGGGCGCAACGAGAGACCGGGAAAGGAGGGGAAGGGAGTGCATCGGCAACAGTCGTCCGCCTCTCCTCCTCCTCCTCCTCCTTTGGTAAAAAAAAGACGGGCAGACAGGCCCCTCCAGACGGCTTAATCACTGGAGGAGCCCGTGCCCTCCAGCAATGGGGAAGAGAAAGATGGAGAGTTGGGAGGAAAAATACAAGAAAAGGGGAGGATCCCGGATTGTGGGAAAGGGAAATGCGGGGATCTGCAGGAGGAAGGAGCGCTCGGTGGAGTCTGGTCTGAACAGAGAAATGTCAGCCGCCACCAAGTCTGGTTGAGGTTGAGTCGATCTGGTGAAGCCATTCACAGGAACCCTGTCCGGTGACGCAACAAAGAAGAAAGAAATCTGAATTTGTGTTTTCCAATAATTCAGGACGTGCGTCTTCCTCACGGTACTTCTGTCTTAATAAACATGATTTCATTCACTCTGAGAGATCCGGATCTGTCATTTGTTAAAAGAAGTGAGATTAGATATAATAAAACCCATGATTAGATATCTTTCTTTTCTCTCTGACTTATTCTGCCGACCATGTTCTTTGGCGCAAAGGCAACAAATAATTAATTAGCAATCAGACACAAAGAAAAAAGGGCAAATCGGTGCTGTAACACCTTTTTATGAATCGGACCTAGAGACGGATAGTGGTGCGCAGGTCACGGTGCGATCAGCGGGTCGTGGCCCGATCCTTGTAAATAATTGGTATGCAGCCACAATGAAAGCATCCAGAGAGTAGAGATGCTCATCTTGCTTTGTTTCATGCATTCTTTGAACCAACGCACAGGTCTCCTGCCTTATGGAACCATCTACTTTGGGGATCCTCAATATACAGATGCCAAATGAAACCGTGCGCCCCACACTAGGATTCTCGGGTGTCACCTTTCTGAACTTACCACGCTGCTTCTAAGTGCACAGAATAATTACGGCTGTGCAGGTAAGCCATCCGTCTAGCTCATTAGTAAACACAGGGGTGTCTGGGAGCAATAAGTACCTCAGGCCTTTTCCACTTGTCAAAGCATTTTGTGCCAGTGTTTATGTGTGTGTGCACATGTTTGCTCGAGACAAACAGAAACCCAATTCATGGTAATTAACCACCTGATGAGGACAGTATTATTGGTAATTACCAGGTTTTGCATTATCACAAGTTTTAAATGTGTGTGTGTGTGTGTGTGTGTGTGTGTGTGTAGGGGGGTCTGAGTGTGGGTCTAAGTGTGTATGCATGTTTGCAGGAGTGTGGGCTTAAATATCAAACAGACAGAACAGAGATTAAAATAGGATATTGGATGAGGATGGAGTCAAGTTGTGAGGAGAGAGGACCTCGCCCCCCACAGGTCGCTTGTACGGGGCGGCTTATCGCGACCCCATGTTCACGCTCATTTTCAGGCGGTGACCTCGAGTGGACGTGGTAATCGGGGAGGAAGTCAGGTGACACGGTACAATATTGCCTGGTTAAATGTGACCTTTACGTTTATTGATCAGGACACGTTGGTCGGGTTGGCTAAAATACGTACTAAAATACGTAAAATACGTAAAATAGGTACGGACGTGGATTAAAATAGGTGAACGTTGACTTTTTGTTCAACTGCTATACATATTTACAGCTCTTTAAAAACAAGGATTTTGCCAAAGAAAACATTGTTTCATTGACACAGAAAAAGAGGGCCCAAAGAATTTGTTTGACCATTTACAGTTACGTGTAAACGTGAGCTGCATTCACGGCCAGGCAGAGACCAAACAATTAAGATAATAAAATGAGCATAAAACCCTCAATATCTCCAGTAGGAATTAATACATCAAATTAGGAACAATGAAATATTAAGGTATATTATATTAAACATATACAATTAGGGATTAGTAAAGGGTTACAAAATATACAATTGGTTGAAATGGAAACAATAAGAAAAGCAAACTGGAGCAGGACAGAAATGAGGAAGCTGATAAATCATAAAATACAGAGAATTTAGAGAATGAGGGAGCGCAGAGCTCGCTCAGTGATTGCAAACCAAATCAGTGTCAGCTGTATTCTCGCTGTTTGTTACCAAAAGAGAAATAAGAGTGATCTGACGTCCTATCCAATGTTCACATCAAATGCAAAATGGGAGGCTAAAAATAACCAATTATGGATTACCGTGAACATTTAGCTTCGGCAACATATTAATCATGTCCAATGATATTTTGTACAATCATTCTAAACCATGTCTCAGATGGTGTGCTGTCATCTAGGATCTATTCTTAAATAATTTAAGAGACCTCAGGAGCTCTCTCGGAGACAGAATCCATCAGCTTTTATTCCGAAGTTTGTGAATAGGAGGACAAACTTTTTTGCGTTTTATCGTTCAGTTAAATCCAAATATTAACATTTAGCAATTTTATAAATACGGGCCCAGGACTCAGTAATGCGCTACAACTGTTTGTGTGTACAGACACCAGCCTGTGTGTGTGTGTGTAGAGCTTAATTTGTCATGTCTACCTTTCTTCCACTTAAACCAGAGAGAGTGAAAATTACACCGCTAATGCCAACTATGATCCAATACATCTGCGCTGCACAGCGAGACCACCTCTCCCACCATATGTCTTTAATTGCCACACACACACAAACACACACACACACGCACATATCATCCTTTCTCTGCAAGAATGAGTCTGAATGTTCCCTTCATCCTGATATATATAAAAATATGTATCTGTGTGTGTGTGTGTGTGTGTGTGTGTGTGTGTGTGTGTTTGTGTGTGTGTGTGTGGTCCATACATGTCTTGCACGTTGTTCTAACATGACCTCAGCACTCATGGGTTCAAATCCCTCACAATGAAGGCAGAAAAGAGCACACTCCTTCTGACAGAGGTAATTGGCCACTAGTGACACAGGCAGGGCTGTATTTCAGATGCAACTTCCTTAACCCATCGCGCATGTATGCACACACACACATACACACACACACACCCACCCACACACACAGAAATGTAGGACTGTCGGACAAAAGGGCCAAAGCCATCACAGCAAGTCTGCGTCGGGGGGAAAGGTAAAATAGAATCTTAACTCATTATTTACCTCATTATGAAGAAAGGAATGTGAGTGCCTGTCTGTCTGTCTGTCTGTCTGTCTGTCTGTCTGCCTGCCTGTATTTCTGTCTGTCTGCCTGCCTGTCTGTCTGCCTGCCTGTATATAGCTCAAGAAGCGTTCATCTGATCTACTTCCCACGTGTTTCGGCAACACTGCAAACGTGCAGAGTTTTACATTTAGAGCGTGCGCAAAGTGCCCAGCAATTAAGTCCAAGGGTTTCTCCCCTCTGGCAGACATTTTGTGATTGATTATTACTTGTGATATCTGCGTGTCAGTCATCCTGTCAGGGTGCCACGGCCTCAACCTTCCCAAGTAACACTTTTTGAGAGCTGTCCTGTATTGAGTGAAGCTGAGCAGCTGCTTCGTGGAATTGTTCTCTGGTTACATGCTATGTACGTTTCTTAAATTGCCTCTCGACAATCACAATTGGTTGCAATGAAACAAACACAGGACTTTCACCCAGGAGAATTATTATTTTTGCCCGTGTAACTTAAATTAGTTAATAAACATACTTATCTAAAGCCAAACCCTGATTTTTTTTACTGAACCTATCAAAGACATTCAGTTGGGTTTTTGTTTCAATATACAACTTTAAAACCCTTTTCCATGGAAACGTAATTGATTGTTTTGTTGGCTTGTACGGGGACGCAATGCTGCGTAAGACAGGGTGGAACCGAGGCAGCGGCATGTTCATCATCTCAAGTCTACCCAAAAAGAGCCTTGTTTTGCCGCCATCTAATGTGTGTACAGGAGGTGACTCTCTGAGAGTTATCACCAACAAACAACAGCACTTCTGCGTAGAACTATAGAGCACAATGTGAGAGTACTTGTTACTTGGAAGCGATGGGTCTAATTGATGGGAGAATGTACAGCAATCCACTGTCTTCTTTCTCTCTTGTATCCAGCGACTCTGTTTGTGTGGCCCACTTCTCAAAATTGCGAAAGGCGCTCAGCTACGAGCTCTGCCATCTTCTCCTCTGGAATCCTTGACGCACTCATCCAAGTCCCACACTGCTATCAACACTTCCACTCCCCCAGCTTGTCAATCTCAACCTTCCAGAGTCCCGGGTCCACGTTTAATATATTATATGAACGAGGGGGCTGAGGTAATGTAAGTAATACGATGTGAGGAGCGATGTTCGCAAGCAGTTGTGCCATGTACAGCACTGTTTGAATAATGTAATACTTCAAGTTTGATAATGTATGGCTATAGATAGGTCTCCACTGCAGCCAAGTATTGATTGCGTTAAGCACATCTACAGTACAGCAAATGGTGCGGGTTCATATCGGTCTTTACACGGCATACAGTACTTCAGTAACCAGATACCTTGTCTGATTACAGAGACCTCAGGGCCAGCGCTGCTGTTAATGACATTTATTGATAAATGCAAACCCTGGGCCAATTTCGGTAGGTGCGCTTTAATACTACGGGTGTGGATCCGTACATGTGTGTATCTGTCGCGTGTCAGAGTGCAAGTAGATTCATGTGCATTGTAACCCCCCCCCCCCCCGTCTTCTGGGTACACTAATGAAGAGACGGCCACTCCAGACGTGCGGCGCGTGCCTTACAACAGCTCCCGCAGATTCTAGGGTGAATTTCGATATTAATGATTTATGCTGTATTTGCATACAAACCTAATGCAAACCCACTCCAGATAATCACATTTCGCCATCTGAATTGAGTTTTGCGGCTGTCTTTGCTACCCCCACCTTCTCCGCCCACCGAATAACAGTGGAATGTGGGTGAGCCCCCCAGCACAAGGGGTTTACAAGTGGACACATAAAGAGGGGCTGTAATAGTGCATTTTGCTGTGAAACAAGAGTGTCTATTTTCTCATCCAATCTGTGGTCCAACAGCAGTGTGTGTAGCAGAACTGGCGGCAGTGACAGTGGTAACAGTGGTCAGCCATACATACAGACGGCAACATACGACTAAACTGCATTCTCAATTGCGTTTCGAGGGAAGCTTAGGATTGTTGTTTTAAACACGCTGTTACCATTGAAAATGTAAAGAAAACAACAACAAAATGTAGGCAGCAAAACATCTTTGTTTGGTTAAAAAAAACATATTACATCATATCATATCGTAAAAGGACAGAAACAATTCTGCTGCATTATCCTCAATCGTACTGCATAACTTTAATGGCTACATCTTTCTGCTAATTCCATAATAATTCAATAATAATTCAAATGTTTGTTTCTTTTACTTTGTGATTTTGATACTTTTAATGAAATAAAAAATTCACAAAATATCCTCAACCACTGAGCAAAAGTCATATTTATTACACTACGAGTGGTAGTAATTGTAGGTCACTGTAGACAAAGTAGAAGGAATATCACACATGAATAGTTGCATCCTCTCCTGTATTAGCAGCACACATATAGTTGTTTTTGAAGTGGGCGTTGATGACTTTTATCATATCAATATGAGGAAAACTGATTGCTCCGTGCTCACTTGGGATCTACAGCATGCAGTCCATGGCAGAGTGGACTCTGACGCACAAACAGATTAATATTGGTTAGCGTGCGGTGAGAAACACCCCACATTTCACTTGCATTCTCCTTTTCAAAGTATCATTGTGGTTCCTTGCGAATTCCCCGTGCCCTTTAGTACACATGGACGAACGCCGAAGGCTTCAGAAAATCGCCCGATGTAACTCATTCATATGTACTTTCAAGCAGCACGCCTTGATTTGACTTGCTTTTCTTCAATCTTTTATATTGTTCTACGCTATCGAAGTAGAGATCTGAATGGTGAATATGCGTTGCCAAGAAGTTGCACGCATAACAACTGGTTGGGATTTTTAATTACAATCAGACGAGGACAAACTAACAGCAAGTAAGAAAGGCTTTTGTTGCACAGAGAAAGAACGTATCTTTAAAGGTCACACATCCCGAGTGGCAACAGGAACTATCCACATTACATGGCTTAGACAATAAGTAGGGTGGTCTCACACAAACAGGCATTTCTCTATTAAATTAAACATGTATATGTATATAAATAGTTATATATCAATCTTGTGTGGTTAACATTATTCCATAAAGTTAAGCTATGCAGAGAGCTCCATGACAACGGACAATATTTTGTCAGATGGAAAGGTCAGATGAACACATGTGGCTGCATTGCTTCATTAACAGAGGCGTCACTATTATCATAGATTATTGTGTCTACTGCGCCTTTCTGAATGTGTGCCTGTCGACATGCACTTTACATTTCATTGGCAAAATGTCACTTGATTTTGTCATCCACAAAATGAAAAATATGTACGACTGAAAATAACAGTGAGAAAAAAAAGGATGAAAAGATTTCTTCTTTTTTTTGTCTTGATTAAATCTGACAAAATAAGCAAAATATGACAATCTGTCTCAGGGACTGCAGTTGAGTAAACATTGTAGCTACAACACACTGTAGCTGGTAATTAATGCATGTGAAAAAAATAAACCCTCTAGTGTTTTCTAGTTTGAATCAAATATGCAAATATACTTGCTCATTCTCAACAAACGTCTCAACACGGAGGAGTTGCCTCTGACCAGAGCTAAATCATCTTTCTATGTATAGGTCTGTGCCCCAAAGGTCAACACCAACACTGGGTTTTAACTTTCTTCCTAGGGAGACAATTTAGCAACCGACCCCTGAACAGCAAAAGAGGGTTGTAAAAAGTGCAATAAGAAAAAAAGCATTTCCTTCTCCCGTCTCAAGGAGCGGCTGTAACCTTAGCAGAATCATGAAAGTTGACAGTTCATTTTTCACAGGGTCATAGATCGACGAGTCTTATAAAGTAATGGGCTTTTGGGAGCCGGCTTTATGAGAGCTAAGATAGTTAAGAGACATGTGGAGGAGATGGCAAGGGGAGCTGAGGTCCTGCTCTTACTCATCCAGGGTTATTCCCTCCATGCCGCGGAGCGGGAGGGAGGCGCTGCACTTCCAGTAATATAAACGTGTAATAAAGATTAATCTGTTGCTAGTCGGCAGGCTGATAGCTTCTAAACCTGCTTGAAATAAGGCTGAAATCACTTCAGAGCCAATCTCAAGACCTTTAGTGAGTGTCTGAGATTTCTTTGTGGGTGTCAGGGAAAATATTCTTTTATGTGTTTGTCTTGTGTGTTTAGGGTTTATGTGTTTGAAGTGCTTGAAAAATTGAATTTGTGCTTCTGACACCTGTGTATTCATGACTTTTTATGTGTGTGGTTTTCTGCTGGAAAAGGTCTCTGGATATCGGTGTGTGTGTATCTGTGTGTGCTTTACAGCAGTTACAGTTCCAGTAGGGGTTAAACACACTCACCAGGTGCATCTGGCCTCTTCATGCCCCCTGTGGGCGCTCCGCCTCCCATGCCGTTGAACGCGGGGAGGTTGTCATTGCTGTAGGCTCTGAGGACCGAGAGCATGTTCATCTGCTGCTCTAGGTGGGTGTGCTGCTCAGTCTTCAACAGTCCTGGGGGACCTCCAGGAGACAGGAGGGCCAGGCCCTGCTGCCACTGCTTCTCCAGTGGCAAAGCTTGGTTCTTGGTTTGGGGAACCAGAGGATGTGGTGTCATGGCGTAGGCAGATGCGGCCAAACCACCTCCACCCCTTGTGGGCAGAGAGGAGTTGTCTTGGAGGTGTTTGGAGTGGTTCTGGAAGCGATCCGAAGTCGGACTTCCGTCTTCCTCTCTCTCCACGTCCATTTGCCCATCTTCATCTCTTTCCTCCTCCTCTTCAGCCACTCCTCCCTCCTCTTCCTCTTCATCCGAGTGATTCTGTTGCTGCTGTCTCTTGGGGGTGGTTGAGGGGGTGTCGCTGGCACTGCGCCCCCCGGCCTTTGCAACTTCATCGCCTGATCCAACCTGGTCCTCTTCGGTGTCTCCGCGGGAGCCTCGATCACCGATCTGGTCATCCGCAGCTGGAGTTGCTCCACCAAAGGCCCGGGTGGGTAGGTCCATACCCTGCTCTGCTGGGGCTAAATACGCTTGAAGGCCCTGGTTGACCCTCTGGGATCCATCATACAAGCCACCAAACCGCCTGTAGAAGTCACTCTGGAAGGGATTGTAGGGCTGGTCCATGTGGTTGTTCCAGCCTCCATGGCTTTTCTCTCCATTTCTGTCTCCGTCTTTGTCAAGGGCCCCACCAGAGGTCTTGGTATTGGAGGAGTGAAGGGCGGAGGTGGTGGGAGAGCTCTCTCCATGGAGCTCCTTGCCTGTATCAGACCGCAGCTGTTGGGCCTTACCCAGGTGGTTGGCCTGGAGGTGCAGAGCCATGAGCTCGAATGAGGAGGTGGAGAAGGAGCAGAAGAGACAGCCATGCCACGCCACATTGTCATGGATGGTGACTGAAGAGCCAGGGAGGGACCCGGATGCAGACTCAGGCCGGACTGACACAGACAGATCAAGTGGTTCATACTGGGACCCAGGTTTACCAGGCTGTGAGTTCGGTTTGGCTTCAGCCTTGTCTTCTCTTTCCTGGTCAGCCGAAACGGCCCGCTTTGCTTTGGGCTCGCCATTGTCATGGTAACACTGGGCCTGGAGCTGAACTGAACTCTGGTTGTCTTTCATATCTTTCTTCATGGAGCTGAGGACAAAGCTGTCCATGAAGGCCTGGAGAGACCCTTGAAAGTGGACCCCGTTTCCCATCATGCTTTGGTAAGCCCTGCTTAGGTCGGTGAAGCTATCTGCCCCTGTTGAGATGAGGGCGGACGGGCCGTCAGCAGTCTTCATGTTCTCAGCTGAAGAGGCGGAGTCAAAGCGGCGGTCTCCGCGCTCACGATCTCGGTCATGCGGAGACATCATACCAGCCGATGCCCACTGATGTGGCAGCATCGGACCTGCCCTGAAGTCGAGGTTGGGGGGGCATGCTCTTGAAGACATTACGGAGGACATCTGGTCGGGCAAAGATGCCGCCACTGATTGCCTTCCCATGATCCTCTTTGTGGTCAGAAGAAGGGGTGTGGCAAGAGGATGGGCCTGAGGTGGTGGAGCCATTTTGACGCTCGCGGTGGTGGCGTTCCAGGTGGTACTTCAGACTGGCAGACTGGGTGCCGGCATAATCACAATGAGGGCACCGGTAGGGTTTCTCTCCTGAGAGGTCGAGATCGAGAAAGAGAAACAGAAAGGGAAAGACAGGGAAAACAGTGAATAATTAACCTGATTATTAGATTCAAAATCAAAATCTATTTATTGGAGCAGGGAATGTGGACCCGAGGGTCATGTCACCTCCCTGAACAAAGAAAATTAGGTCAAATTGGTAGAGCTCAGAGAAAAAAAAGAAAAGATATGCATTTCATTAACTACTATGAAAAAAGAGGTTTCTTTGCGATTGAATTGTCTCACTTTTAGTTGGCATCAAAACAAATGCATTTTCAAACTCTGGAGGGAAAATAGACAAATAATAAAATATAGAAAGCAGAAGTTTAGAAAGAAAAACAACTAAGCACATAATTAAATTAAATACAACACAACATGATAATAAACAGTCTTCCACAGACTGTGTGTGTGTGTGTGTGTGTGTGTGTGTGTGTGTGTGTACGTACATGTGTGTGTGTGTGTGTGTGTGTGTGTGTGTGTGTGTGTGTGTGTGTGTGTGTGTGTGTATTGGGACTGGGGTAGGGTTGTGGAGTAGGCTTCTGAATGTGGGTCGATCCAACCCCGCCAAGTGAGCCATCACTCACATCAACACCGTAAAAAAAAAACATTTCACCATATGGTGCTTCCAGTCCACTTCAAGACATAATATTTTCAACTGACAACAAACTGCCTCGATGCTATCTGTGTTTGCACGGGCAAGAGATGGTGCTGAGGGTGTGGCTGGGCCTGTTTGTGTGTGTGTTTGTGTGTGTACAGATGTGTGTGTGCATGCAGTGGGGGTCGTCGTGCCTCTGTTCTGGCCTTGCTTGCTGTCAGGCCTGTGCTTCGGCAATGAGAGTGCAATTTCTGGGTCATTCCCTATTTGCAGTTTATCTTGAGAAGCATAAATCAGCCAGAGCATAGCATCTCCCCGACCGCCGGAATACAATATGGATGAGACGCTACGAAAAATAAGTCATTGAGTATTGGAAGAAAAAAGAAAAAGAAAAGAAATGTGCGGGCGACATATGGGAACCACATGCTTGTTGCAGTGAGGCTGTGAGTTCCCTATGATAAAGCACATTATGGGTACACAGATCAAAGAGACTTACATTAGGGTAAAAGAGAGGTGAATCTGTTGTGTAACATTCACATGTATTTATATTTGTGCTGCACATCCATATTAATGAATATATTCTTGATAATGGTATAACACCGGCATTATTCTGCCAGAAGTGGATCTTCCATTGGAATGATACTTATGTTGAAATAGAACACATCCTGCTAGCAATTATAATAGGCTTGGAGTCTGAGCCAGATTTGGATTCATTAAACAATGAACAGAGAGGGAAAAAATGCTAAGCTGGATTCTTTTTTCCCCTTTTTTTAAAAAATATATATACATATAAAAAGTTCCCAGAGTGGAATTTCTGTTGGAGGGATCACAGTGGCTCTGTGAAAAGAGAGGGGGATTGGTGGAAGAAAGAAAAGAACAAAAAGGGATGATTGTAGTGTGTATGCAGATTTCTATATATACAGTATAGGGCAATAAACTGTTTAGATTATACACATGGAAACCATTTTATAAAACGAGAAAAAAGGCATTGTTTCGCAAGGCTGGTTTGAATGATTTAAGTCGGGCTGTGTAGTAAATCATGGATATAATTAGCAAATGGCATACTGCTCAAGTAATTTATCATTATTTAGAGGGCACCATTCCAGAAAAAGACTGCGATCTGCAGACCTACTGCAGAGTTCTCAAATAAAGGGCCACAAACACCAACTCAATACAATATTGATACGGGAGACAAACGAATAGAAGGGCGTACAAAAGAAAATTGAAGGTGGAAACGCCGAAGAGGAGTAGAGAGAAAGACGAAGAGAGACACACACAAAAAGAAAAAGAAGAAGGGAAAAGAGAGAGCGTGTAGAGAGTCAGATAGCCCTGATATCTTTTATCTTACGCCAGAGTGGTTATGAAGCATAGAGTATATTTAAAATAAACCATACGAGATGAGCTTTTAACCCAATAAGTGCTTCTCCTGCGTGCTGCCGAACAGAGGCTCAGTGCTGATTCAATAAGGAAACGTCCCTGATGCAAATGATCATTCTCAATTCCTCTAACTGGACAAAATGATATTCTAGGAGCCAAATTAGACAGAAATTAGACTGATCTGATCTTCTTCTTTTTTTCCGCCTCTGTCTTTTCTTTCCTTATAAGAGGTTGTTAATGTTCATGTGGTGTGGTGTGTGCGTGTGTGCGTGTGGGGGGGGTAAAGATTAATGCACCATCTACATATCTAAAATGAGAATGAAAAGCACAGAAGAGCTGTACGTTTGACACTCTCTTTTGATGTTTGCTGAGGATGGCAAACTGAAAATGAATACAAATGCCCTCAGAGAGCCATCAGTTTATTCCACTTTCCCATTAAAATTAAGCATTTAAATATATCTGGAGCGAGCGAGGCAGACGACAAGTGCATTTCTGCCTCGACTTGTGTTCACGTGCGCGTGTGCGCGTGCACCGTTTGGAATGTGTGCGAACACATGTTTATGCATGCTTGTCGGCCTGAGCCTGTGTGTGCGTGTGTGTGTGTGTGTGTGTGTGTGTGTTTGTGTCTTAGAGGGCCATTTGGACTGGCTAAGACATCTGCTCCATCATACGTCAGGGGCCTGGTGTGACATCTGGGGAATATACTGTATCCTGCCTTGCAACATTACACACAATTTACTGCTAAAGGTCATTATGTACCCGTTAATCCACTTTTAATTGATATCAGCGCAAACAGCACAACCTCCCAGCCACATGACAGATCACTGCCGCCACAAAACCAGAAAATTGCTATTCGGGAGTTAAAAATAGAGCGGTAAACTTTTTGCTGTTGTCCGTCTTGGCTTTGTTGGACAACTTTGGACATTTTGTTCTTTGCCAAAGGTGAACGATAGAAGGGTAAACAAAGTTAAATAAACGCGCCAGTGCGGCTTTCTAGAGTTCATAAACATCAAAGTGACACAATTATGTCTATAAATCATTCTTCTCCTGATTGCAGGGCTGTTTTCACTTCATGCTGAATGTAGAGATTTCATCTGGCTTTGTGTGAACTCTGACATCGCGATAGAAACAAGTAAAGATAAATACCACAAACCTGTACTGAGGCACAATTAAAATGGCTTAATAGATATGACATACTGGAAGATGAATTTCCATTTGGCCGGAAGGATGAATACAACAATTTACAAAACACATGTTTGTGAGACGTAATAATTGATAGAAGCTGTTTAACATCTGTTTCAAGATTATGTGCTTAAGTTAGTGGTTAGTGGTAAAATGGAGAATGCCTCTATTGCTGTCAGGGTTAACAGTGCAGAAAGTGCACGAGTATACAAACTCAGCAACTTGGGATGGATGTGCCCACCCAATGGCAAAGATGATGCATTCAAAGCATAAGGCTGGAAATGATATTTGTTTTTCTTATTGTCGATAAATCCTATGACAACGTCATCTCAGCGCTACTCGCCATCCTCAAAAGCCCTTCAGCTTGTTTGTTGCAATGTCTGTGCACAGTGCACGCAGTGAAACGGTGGACGTTAACGCTGTGAAACATGGTTAACCCTGTAAACCTGGTTAATGCTGTAAAGCAGTTGCGGTTAACATTGAACACGTGATTAGTGTTGTAGAATCACTGTTAACGTAAACACTTGGTTAACGCTGTAAAGCTGTCGCTGTTGATGTAAACACTTGGTTAACAATGTAATAACTTGGTTAACACTGTAAAGCGGTCGCTGTTGACGTAAACACTTGGTTAACTCTGTAAAACGGTCTCTGTTAACGTAAACACTTGGTTAACACTGCAAAATGGTCACTGTTAATGTAAACACTTGGTTATCGCTGTGAAGCGGTCACTGTTAATGTAAACACTTGGTTATCGCTGTAAAGCGGTCGCTGTTAACGTAAACACTTGGTTAACGCTGTAAAGCGGTCACTGTTAACGTAAACACTTGGTTAACAATGTAAAAACTTGGTTAACACTGTAAAGCAGTCGCTGTTGACGTAAACACTTGGTTAACGCTGTAAAGCGGTCGCTGTTAACGTAAACACATGTTTAACGCTGTAAAGCGGTCGCTGTTAACGTAAACACATGGTTAACGCTGTAAAACGGTCGCTGTTAACGTAAACACTTGGTTAACGCTGTAAAGCGGTCACTGTTAACGTAAACACTTGGTTAACGCTATAAAGCCACTGTTAACGTAAACACTTGGTTAACGCTGTAAAGCGGTCACTGTTAACGTAAACACTTGGTTAACGCTGTAAAGTGGTCACTGTTAACGTAAACACTTGGTTAACGCTGTAAAGCCACTGTTAATGTAAACACTTGGTTAACGCTGTAAAGCGCTCACTGTTAACGTAAAGACTTGGTTAACGCTGTAAAGCGGTCACTGTTAACGTAAACACTTGATTAACGCTGTAAAGCGGTCACTGTTACCATAAACACTTGGTTAACGCTGTAAAGTGGTAGCTGTTAACATAAGCACTTGGTTAACGCTGCGGTAACTGTTAACTTAAACACTTGGTTAACGCTGTAAAGCGGTCGCTTTGCTGGCCTAATCCTTTAAGTAAGAGGCTCGTGGTGAGTTAAGCGTGCTGCTGGCTATTAACAGTTCAATTGTCACACCATAAATACATAGTATATGGACACAGGAACACATGTATACACGGATACAAGTGTGTACCAAATGGCGAATGTCGTATATTAAATTAAGCAGTAATATTGTTTTGAATATACTGCATGGTAGATATAGAAATTGGAGAGAAAAAGGGAGCACTTAGAAAAATGTATTAGGAGGGAGATAGAGGAAGAAAGAGCAGGGAGGAAGGAGTGAAAGGAATGGAGGGAGAGATCACAGGTCCCTCTTGATTCATCCTGATTACAAGGTTAGGTTAAGGTTAAGTGACATGGGCTAGTCCTGCCTCTCCTCTATCTCTCTCTCTCCCTCTTTGTCTCCCCCTCTCCTCGTTTAAAGGTGAGGAGGGACCCTTATTGCTTATGCGGCCCTGCCTGAAGTTATGTGTGGCTATTGTCAAGAGCGAGGACCTTTTTATTTTTTACACACAGCTGCTTACTGCTAAATAGTGCCTTGTCCAGAAGGGGACAATCTGGACCTCTAATTGCTGTCACTGAAGCCTAGATTCATTATGTGACTTTCCCATTAAAATGTGAGCATTAATTTGTATAATGAAATATCACCCTCTGCAGTGTGTTCATTAGCTGTGGCCCCACACTGTAGCACCACAGCCGCACAATGTTAGCTACCTAGAAAACTGTGGTTAATTTTGCTAATGGATATTTTCCCACTCACTGTTCAAGAGGAAATTAATACTGTAACATTAGCTCTTTAACTTTTGGAGAAATTTAAATTCACTCCATTCCTTTCAAGCTGGCGTTAGCTGCTCATTAATCTCGGCGTCGCATTGCACAATGCAGCCTCGGCTGGCTTTGGTAAGCAACTCCATTGTGCCGCTCGCATTGCATTAAGATGAAGGCGAGCCCCGCTGTCGTCTGTGAATTTCTCGCCATTGTCACCGGAGCACGGAGAAGATCTTTAGCCGTTGTAAAAAATAAATAAATAAAGTCTTGTTGCGGATGTAACCAGGATGTCACTGTTGAGCTGGTGTGATTAAGTTATAGTGATGATTTAAAGGCCACATATTGGGGATGCATCAAGCTGTCTTTTTCCCCCTCCAGATGATGCTAAAGCCGTGCTTAGATAGGCCGGCGGCCAGAGATACATTCCGTTCCAAAGGACAACATCCTTGCTAACTTTTATCACTTTTGCTCCCACGTGCAGCGGGCTTGTGATTAATTCTTTCATTTTATTTCTGAGATATGAATGGATAAATGTTAAATATACTGTGTGTGGATGGAATTAGATGGACCTACTTGTCTGTGTGTGTTTTGCCAAATGAGTTAAAGCCAGGCCTAGGTTGAGGTCTCCGTGATAAAATATGGCCCTCGTGGGTGTCCTTACTAGACTACTCAAAGCAGACATAACTCAGCTCTCTCACCACCAGATAACAGATGCCCCCCGAAAACCATTCCAGCTACTGTGGATGGCCTGGCCGTGACCTGGATGCGATGTTCAACATAAGGACCCTAATTATGTGAGCGTACACCAGACGTGTTAGCGTGCTGCAGTTTAAAGCTTTTCCTCTAATTCCTTTTTTCAGATCCGAGGTACAGTACGTGCCTCTTAATAAGGGGAGCGGAAGGGGGTTACCGCGCGGGTGGTCTCTCTGCTCTGCCTTTTAAGTGCATGGAGAAGGACAGGAAAAAAAAAAAAGCAATAGAGACTTAGAGAATAAGAAGAAAAGCAAGCATTGATTTCCTTTTTCCTCTCTCTTGCTCTCTCTCTCTCTCTCTCTCTCTGCAGCGTTTTAGCCTCTGCTTCACTACTGGCACTCAAGGATTACTCCGTTGTGAAGTGTAGAAACTAACAAAAAGGTCAGGGCGGTTGGACTCAGCGTTTCAAGAACATCTAGAGGAATTTAGGGGTGTACGAAGCTATGACTGACGGAAAGGGAAATGCTTCTAAGTCAGGAAATACAATTAATGTAGTATTGTCGAGTCCAATTATATTTTCAGAAAAGCATAGTTTCATGCTTATTTTTTAAAGAAATATATAACGTTGGTGCAGGAACAGAAACCTTAAACACACCTGCTTCGAGCAGATATTAAAGCCCTTTTCCTTTTAAGATATTGAGCTTCAGTCTTTTCCAGGTGATCCAGGTAACCTCTTCAATACCTTGCTCAAGGGTGTCTCCCACAGGAAACACAGTGTTTTCTCGGTTCCTCTCTGCAAGTATTCAGTAAAGGCACCAAACCCTCCGTCAAAAATTGTGATTTTGTTCTCTGTTCTTTTTTTAAAGAAAGAAGGGTTCAACTTTAGAGAAACCAATGAATGTTTATTTATCGTAGGTTTAAAGAGAACAGATATAATCCGCTAACTGTTCCCCGGCCTTTAGATGGTGTCCACAGTTCACTCTTTCCAGTTTTGGAAGCACCACCTCCCTGAGAGGGAATCACCTGAAACCCTTCACACTTCTCACTGCCCGGCAGCCAGAAGCGGGCGTCCTCGTTGTAAGGTGACCTCTGCACGGTCTAATTGTGACTCTAGCCTTGATAGTTAGTGGGGCGTTTGTACCTTGCAGAGGGTTAGAACGAGTTGGCTGCTGTCCACAGTCCACATCATTACTCCGACTGCAGCCCTCACCTCTCAGCGACAGGAAGTGGCCGAACTCCTGGTTGGCAGGGCGGGAGAGTACGCCGCTCGGAGGGTTAGGACGGTTTGACGTAAACAAAAATCTATTCGGCACATCTTCTCAGGCGTATCTCTAAACCGTGGACAGGCTGGCTTTGTTTTGGCTCGAAAGTTATTGAGAGTTAGCGAGTGTGAAATTGCCCTCCGAGTGATGTCATCGGAGGACACTGAACCCTTGTTGTGTTAATTAGAGCTCAATGAGAAAAAGAAGAAAAACGGAATAATAATGGCCTTAAGCCTCAATTGAGGGACAGTGTTTGGGAGACGCATATTCCTCCTCGTGAATAGTTTATTTATTTGTCTTTATGTCAATTTGAATAAAATGCATTACATCTGATAAGACTGCACGGAAATGTCTCCAGGATTACATCTCGTGGACTAAACAGGATTATGATTTATGAGGCAGGATAACTGGGTTTTTACGGTTCTGCCTATTTTCAGGGTATTGTCACACTGCGATTTGGTAAGTTTGACCATTTGTGCACTTAATATTGGTGGATGGAGTTGGTCCTGTAAGCCGGTGTTTCTTCTTTATTTTCCTCCTTTCTAGTAGTATAAGGTATAGAAATGTATCGTAACAGGCAGCGCTGATTGGATATGCATCGACATGCTGGGACTGTATTGCCTATTTCTCGCTCTAAATGTTTTCAGAAACAAATTTCAGCCTCGCCAAAACCAACCACCACCCACCGACTTATTTCTCATTTCTCAACTAAAACATTTGAGGTCAGAAATGGACAATTCCCAAACAGAATTTTGATTTGTACTTGATCAGAGCCGCTGCCTAGTTTGACAATTTGATCGAAGTTCACGGGCTATGATTGACAGCTGCGTTGGAGACTCCTCGGCCCTGATTGGTTGTTGTAAATACTGTTAGGAGCAGGACAAAGAGGCAGAGAAACCTGACTTTTCTTTTTACAGATTATCAGTATCATGTGCAACTTCCAGGATAAAGTAGTAGTAAATGAACAAAAAGGGATTTGTATTATAGTTACCCACTGCAGCTTAGTAGTATCAATCACAAAACATATAGGTAATTAGTCTGCGTCACATGGAGGCAGATTGACGCCTCTATGTGATGAGGCCAACATTCGTATGCCAGTCTAACCCCAGAAGGAATGTCAGTACATGTGGTAAAGTAAATGTTGCATGGAGCGTGATGAATGTTTGATTGCTTGGAGAAATGCACTCCTAAATGGCTGGTGGAAAAAGTGTGGTGGAGATGGGAGGGGTTTAGCGCCCGTACTGACCTGTGTGTATCCGCAGGTGGACTTTGAGATGGTGGGAGGTGCGGAAGGACTTGCCGCAGTAGGGGCAATCCTTGGAGGACGAGCCCGCGCTGCGCTCGCGGTGCTGGGACAGCGACGGCTGAATGCTCCCCGCCGCCTTCCCCGAGTCCTCCCCGACATCTGGAGCGCACACAAGGAGGGAGAGACAAATGGAAAGGTGTGTTGAGTGCCACTTCAAACCCAGCCCTCCGCACATCATAACACAACACGTTTTTTTTTTCTCCCCCCCCCCTCTTTCTCCTCTGTATGTCAGTCATTGTCCCTCGTTTTTTCTTCTTTTCTCCCTCGTTCCGATGTGCGAACGCCACACAAAGTCAAACGCATCAAACGGGCTCACAGGCCGCGCTGTTCTCCTCCTCTGACAGAACGCTGACAGTTCATAAGCTTTTCAGCTTCTTTAGAAACACCATAGTCCTGAGATATCACCCTCCTCCCCCCCACCCTCCCACCCCCTCTCAATTCACACACACACACACACAGTAACACCACCACCTGCACCACCACCGCCTCTCTCTCTTTTTCTTTTTTTTTATCCTCGCTATCATCATCATTCCTATAAAGCATATGCTGGATTGCAGTGAAAATTAACAATGCAAAATAAGACAGAAAGGAAAAAAATTAATAGTAATAAGAGAGCGAGAGAGATAGATTTGGCAATGTCAGCACCGCAGGATCTCTCCCAACGACCTGATTTTGACAGGTAGCTGTCACAGACATGATAGGGTGATAACGGTTTTGACCCCGCCCTCTCCGCCACTTCCTCCCGCACGCCCGCGATAAAAAAAAAAGAAAGAAAAACACCATGATGCACAGTTTAGCGCAACAGCAGTCTGTTATCAACGCGATCACCTTGCGATTGTGAGGATGAGTGACGACAACCTGGGAATGCGTTGACAGCAGCACAATCCGGGGGTGAGGGGGCGTCGCCGTCAGACTGAACGCGAGCGCCGGCCTCGCCGTGCGGTCGGTTTTCGCAGCCTGTGATGTGCTGACAGTCGCGGAATTTTGAAAAAGGTCTAAGCAGCGAAGTTAAGTTGGGAAAAAAAAGCAAGAAACTTGAAAGGGACAACAAAAAAAAAGAAAAGAAAAGGGAAAGCGCACACAACAGATGCTTGAGATGTCTTGTGTCATGAAGCTGGTAAATTAAAAATACCCGCACTTGTTCCCGATAGCTAACTTGACGGGGGCGTCGCCGTGCAGGAGGTTCGGCGTCAGCGCAGATCTGTCACGACAGATTTGCGGATTTCACGGCGAAGTAAAAACAAAACGTGAAAAGTGTTGTTTCTTTTTCTATTTTGGTGCCTTTTTTCAGGGGAGGGGGGTGTTGTGCAGGCTGCCATATCTATATCAGCATTAATTCATCTGAAACGTGTAAAGGTACACCGCGGGAAGTTGCGAATGTCACGGCCGTGTAGCAGCGCTCATCGGCGCTGGTAGGGAGGATAAAAACAGGAAGCAACAAAACAAAACAAGTCCAAGTCAGCGGCCTCCGTGGTAAAAGTGTCCGTGTGCGCGTGACCCAAAGAAGCGCAAACACAGTAAAGAAAAAGTTATTTATTTCTTAATCTGGCACATGATTTGGTGTGCACGTAGAGAGGAGGGGGGCGGGGGAGCCCGAAAGAAAGAGAAAGAATCAAAAACCCACTAAGGCAACCACGCCGCACAATAAAGACCTTTTTTTTTTTTAACATTAGCCTAATCTTTTCTTTTCTGCCGCTTCCCATTCCACCCCTCCTCCTCCTCCTCCTCCTTCTCCTCTGTCGGGGGAGTCAAATAAGGTTTTTTACAGAATGGAAAGGCCCAAGTCAGCAAGTCCTCTTCCGCGCTGACACTAAACACACGACTCCATTCAGCAAACACTCGCTATCAGGGCTGAGGGCTATTTATCACAAGCAAAACTGAAAGGCAACCTAAATGTAAGTCTGTGACAATACGCAGACACTAAATACCAGCTGCTTCTACTTGGGCTTGGCAACTGCACGGTTTAGTTCTGTGTGCTAGCGAGGGGGAAGGAAGCCCGCAGACAGTTTGGTTTTTTTATTTTTTTTTAAAGCAGATGTTGAACTGTGGAACTTGGTTTTAACATTGTTTCGCTTCTCAGTTTTAAACATTGTGTGATAATACACAGAGAGATCGGAAAGATGAGTGGAACGAGAGGCCTGAAAACAGAAGTATGCAAGACAATAAAAGAAAAGAAAATAATTCTACACAGAGGGGCGTTAAACTAAGGTGGTCAAATTTCTTTCCCATCGGAACTCTGAAAATGTTATCAAATGACGTTGAATAAAATGGAAAATTTAAAACAGGCCTGTGTTTCATTAAGACCACTTTGAAAATCATGACATTTTCCGACAAAGATTGAGCGCAACTTGCGTGTATAATATCGCAGGTGAAAACATATATACTATGTATAATATCGCAGGTGAAAACATATATACTATATATAATATCGCAGGTGAAAACATATATCCGGCTTCCCCGTGCAATCTCACCGCCGCGTGAGCAAACCTTTTCCTGTTTGTAATGTGAACACCACTTGTAAAGACTGAATATTAAATAAATAAATAAAAAGCGACTACAATTCCCCCCAGTGCCGGGTCCAGGACTGCACCATACTGTCGCCATAGTCGGCCCCTCATAAACATATTTCGAACGGTCCACTGTACAGATCCCCTTTTGGCAAAGACTCCCCGGCACGTGTTAACAGACAGTCGCCCACCTGCCCACCCCAGATGGGGCTAAAATTATAAAAAGAAAATCCAAAACACAGATTAGAAGCAGGACAAACAGCAGACCACACACACACACACGTCCTTGTGTGAGGGTTAATAGGGCTCCTGTAAGGGGAAAGACACATTACTGAGAGGATGAGAGTGTGCTCTCCTGGCATATAACAGCCCTTCAATAATAAATGGGCTTCACACGTTCACACAAAGAAAGAAGGTAAAGCAGAAGTTCTAGGGGTGGCGGGGGGAGTTGGGACACACACACACACACACACACACACACACACACGCACGCACATACACGTGTGGGAACCAGGCGTCGTTCCCAGGCACCGGGCCGGGCTGTCCGGCCTGCTCATCTTTAATCAGTTGACTGATCCGCGGCGTTTAATGCGACTGTTCCAATTACTGTAAAAGTCACACCGCTCCATATAACCGCAAATATTGACACTTTATTACACAACACATTTATGACATTTTGAAGGTCACCCCGTATATTAGGCGTCGGCGCGCACAGCTGGGTGCGTGACGCGGGACGGGGAGGGGGGAAGTGTGTGTGTGTGTGTGGGGGGGGGGATGGGGCAGAGACTCTCGATCGCTTGTTGACACCCAGCTGTAACTATCCTCCGAGTATTGATTCTTCTCTCCGCATCTTCCGTCTTTTCCATTTTTTTTTTGCTTTTTCTTTTATGTAAAGAAGATTCACAGCGGGAGGCGCAACATTAAAGTGATTGTCACAGGTGAGCCTTTGGCTGTTTGTGTACAAGCCTGTAAAGGCCAGCCACTAATTCTCTTTGGCTCACACTGTTACGCAGTTAAGGGAGAGCTGACATTTCATGTTCATCGTCTCCAAGTTCCACCGTTTCTCTTTTCTTCCCCTGCGTTGACCGACTGATGGAATTTCTTTACGTTCAGATGGAGAAGAGAATAAAAAAACATACTCGTAAAAAAAAACGTGCGGGGGATTTGGTGGGTTTTGCTCCCAACGGCCAATAAAGTCGTGGGTGTGTATCGCTGTTTTAAAAAAAAATTAATAACGGTACAATCACTGCATGTTTTCAAGGGGTATACATTTTAAAAAAATTAAAAAGTGTGATACAGAATGACTTAATGACGGATCAGTATTCACAACATCTCATGTGTCAAAAGGCCGCCTCTGAGTTGTTACAATTCTGCCAAAGCAGCCATTAATCCCCACGAAGGATCATCATTTTTATCAAGAATAAGAAACAAACAAAAGACATATATTTCCATTACCCATTAAAGCCACTACTGCTTTTATTTTTTCCCCCAGAACCCTCCCGTCAAACTCAAACTGTTTTAATCTGTCGTCTATGAAAAAACATGAAAAAAAAGCAGAACTGTGACTGTGCTAGTTCAAGAATATCACAGAGGGGGGAGAGAGGAGGAGAGAAAAAAAAGAAAGAAGAAGAGAAATACATGTATAATTCAGCTGTATCTGATCTGAGACCAGCTCCTCTCCCCTCTGCCTTTACTGGTGTCACGGCGGCGTAATGGAACATGCCAGAACAAAGGCTCTGAGATCAGATTGGAGCAGAGTTGAGCAGGCCATCTGGGAGGCAGGCTGAGTATCAGTCACTCTGCCTGCTGTCTGCTGCACTCACACTCCCCTCTGACTAACTGTGTGCGAGAGTGCAACTGTGTGTGGAAGTGTGTGTGTGTGCGCGAGACACCTCGCACTCCCTTCCGACAGCACGTCACCGGGATCTTGCGATGGAGAGCGACCGATGCAACGCCGCCGCAGGGATACGCCACCAGGGCAGCCTCCGCCACTGACTGTCAAATATATAAATTGATAAGGATCCATGTGTGTGTGTGTCTGTGTGTCTGTGTTAGTGCTCATGTGGGTACCACTGGGATAGGGCACGCTGCCTACTCCTTTACAGCGACCACACCCAGTTCCCATTAATGGAGGATGCAAAAAAAAAATAATGAACGGAAGAAAAAAAAAACATCAACAACAACAAAAAAAATTAGCTGCAAAGCTAACGATTGTTAGTGCATATATGGTGACGTGTGTGTGTGTGTGTGTGTGTGTGGGGGGGGGGGGGGGTGTTGTTGTCAGTTCCTTAATGGTCTTCTTTCAATCACACTTTGCACTCTAAACGTTGTGTGGTTTTGATTAGTATGATATCACTTTCAGGAAATAAAACTGGGGGGGGGGGGGGGGGGGGGGGGGGGGGGGGGGGGGGGGGGGGGGGGGGGGGGAGGAGGAGGGCACATCAGTCATAAAAAAATCACAAGATGTTTTTGCCTCTTGCGCAGCCATTATTCTAATGCATCACGTGACTCCAGTCTAGGCCCCGCCGGCCCCTCTCCCCGTAGCCAAATAACTGATTGGGGGGCGAGAGAGGTGGGGATGTGGTGGTGGGGGGGTGATTGACGGAAATGGTTTGAAAAGGGGAAAGATATTAAGAGAGATTGGGTGAGAGGCAGAGAGAGAAAGGGAGAGAGAGAGAGAGATAGTGAGGTGGGGGGTGGGGGGGAGTAAAATGTGATGACATCATTTGAAAGGCATTAGGCTTTTAAAAATGCGCCCGGGGGGACTTGATTTCCTTACACCAGAGCAACACAACACCATCCGGCCTGATGCTCTCTCTCTCTCTCTCTCTCATACACACTCACACACCTCCGAACACCCCCCCCCCTCTCCAATCCCCTCTCGTTCCTTTTTTTGATTTGGACCACTGCCATCTTTGTGAGCGTCTGGTTCATGCGAGTTAATCAATTTGAGGTTTAGTTACACTGCTGATGCTAGCATTCCAGCCACTGCTAGAACGTAATCTGAACTCGCAGAATTTATTAACCAAACACCAATTACCATTAAACACCACTGCATTATCCCCCTTCCTTTTACTACCTGACAAGGACTACTTAATGAAATTTTAGATTAAAGTTATTTGGTGCATGATTTACGGGGCGCTGAGAAAAGTCCTTGTGCGAGGCTCCCTGATAGTGTGCAGATGCTTTTGGTTGTTATTTAAGTTATTTTCTTTCTTTTTTTCAAGGGGAGTACACAGAGATCTGAGATGTCTCTACGGTATTACAACAAACAGGTCTATAGACCAAGAAGAAGAAGAAGAAGAAGAAAAAGAAAGGGGGGGAGGGGGGGGACCAGAGAGGAGCAACTGTGCTCCAAATCCTAGACAGCATCCTCACCTCGCACGTCTTGTTTTACCACTGACCCCATCGAGCAACACCAACGAGACCAAAGAATGGTGAGAATGAAAAGAGAGAAAAAAAAGAAGAAAAAAAGAAAACAAATTTGATGAATACAAATAAGAATAAAAAGGAAAATGCAAGTTGTTGTTTACCCGCGCCATGTTTGTGAGATGAAAACAGCAGCAGAATGTGTTACATATAAGGCGGTGGGGTAAACAGGGGCACCAGATGTTCTTTGATGTTAATAATGGCATTTATTATTAATATTAATTAGATCGCATTCAGCAATACATTTGGGCCATTTCCAAGTCAATTAAGCAAAATGGCATTCGGGAGATGTTGAAACGACATTTTAAGGCAGGTGTTCGGCGGTCCCCTATTAAAAACATTTTCCCAGCTCCTGAAAAACAAGCCATTTTCGGGCCGATTTGGATTCATTCTCCTCTTTGTGTGCTCGTCCTCGGTGTTTCTCTGTGGCGGCGTGAGCGCTCCAGTTGTGACCGCGTCTCCACAACAACAACAAAAACACATATTGGAGGATTGGTCGTAGATTTAGCGTGCATTATCTAATTAAAATATACAGTATGTGACGATTTGGATGAAGCACACATGTTGTGTCCACCCCCGAGGCACAATATGGCGACACAGGCTGAGGGGGGGGGGGGGGGGGGGGGGGGGCTTAATCCAGCTATGGAATCATCATTATGACCGTCGTGGTGATTATAATACTAAAAATACGTTGAGGATTACGTTGTTTGCCTGAAGACGAAACTCCAACAAACCCAACTTTTAGCGGAACCTTTTTTTCACCCCTCGTCCGAAAGGCCCGGTCCGCCCCCTTACACCGGGACACGCGGGTTCCCAGTGCCGTGGTTACCAGTTCCACCAACTCTAATTAGACAACACAAGCCAGAGGCTTCACACCGGGGGGGGGGGGGGCTTGTCTATATAATCTAAATAATCCCTGGCTATTGTTAGGTTGTAGTGGATTTTATATATATTTGCACATGTAGATAAAAGAAGTTTATGTTTTAAATTAATACATAAAGAAAGATATGATAATTAATTTGGGATATTATGAGGAATATTCTGGAGGAATGTATTATGAAACATAAGAGAGGATCACTGTTTTATTATTCTGTTTTAATGACAAATGTAATGATTAACTGTATGATGCATGAGAATGAATGAATGTTTTATTGTTTAGACAATAGTTAAAATGGATGCCGATTGAAACCTAATGTGTTGCTTTTATTCGGAAGGCAGGATAATAGGGTTTTATTGTGAAGGGGAACTTCCTGTCCTTGACCGGAAGAGTGAGCTTTGACCTCGCCTGTTTACTAATTGGCGTAGTGAACAGAATGGCGGCATCCTTTGAACTGACCAATGGAACTAACCTTTAGGTGTGAATTCATTTGCATGACCATACTAATAGCCGAGCATTTGTTCTGGGGACATGGTTCTACTGGTCTGGAGACTCGAGACAGCCCCGGTCTGTGGCTCCCTGGGAGCTGCACTCCGTCTGTGGAGAGTTCCTCCTTTCTGGCCCCACGATCGTGAACGCTACATGAGTATTATCTTTGCCATTAAATATTGTTAAACTTTAACTCAAATCCTGAATTTCCTGCGGCCACGGGACCCGGAGCTTTGAACACAAATCTTACACTATATGTGTGTAAGAATAAAAAAAAGCTCCATTCAGTTTAATCTAGACCTCTGAATAGGGTCCCGCCACACCTTCGCGGGCCCAGCGTGTGTTGATGTGTGTGCGCTGGTATACAGCCCTTTGCTTTTTGGCAGTGAGCACCCCTCCTTTTTCTCTCTCTCTTTTTTCAAAAGCCGGTGGAGGCAGCAGCCTTACAATGGTACATTAACAATCTGTGCGTTCATTTATCAGTGTGTGCGATTTGGACTCGCCGTTCATGGCGCGCTGCACTTTTCATGGCTGGAAATTAATGAACAAGCCTCCCCCTCGCAACAAACATGCACCTGTGCTGCAGAGATGGTAATCACAAACATTTATATTTATTAGTGAACGCCCGCACTAAAACTGGAGTTTGGAGGGGGGGGAGGAAAGGAAAGGAAAGACAGGATGAGGAAGAGGAGGAAGATGGGATGTTTCTCTTGTTCAACCTGCTGAAAGGGTAGCTGTTTCTTTTTTTTTCATTGTGCAGAATTGTGTTAAACTATTTGTTTGCAGCACTTTCTTGAATGAAAAGGGTGTGTGCGTGTGTGTGTGTGTGTGTGTGTGTGTGTGTGTCTCTGTGTGTGCGCAGGATATCTATTCAGGGTGTGTGATCTTCACGCTGTGAAGATTATTTCTCCAAAACTATGGGGTGAAGGGCATTGCTGCAAAAACAAAAACAAAATAAATGCCCCACCTTGTGTGCTTATTCTAAATGTACGGCCTTAAGTACTGGCTGCTGAGGAAGTCTGTCCAGGGTGATAGGATTTGTGAAGGGGGCCAACCCCCCCACACACCTCCATCCCTACACAGGTGGAAATTATGGACAGGGTGCTTTACGCTCTCCATTCGTCTCTTTCCACTTCTCTCATCTCTCCCTCCATTCCCCTCCCCCCCCTCCTCCCAGACAGACAGAAGGTGTCTCTCTCCCTCAGTAAAGGCTATGCCTCTGCCCAGCTAGGGGAAGAGGAATGGTGCCATAAGTTTCTCCCTGGCACTGGCCCACCTTTGTTTCCCCCCCGCCCCACATCCCCACCCCACCACCCTCCTCAAGTCTGTTTCAGGCTTCAAAGGGCATTGGAAAGACACACACACACACACACACACACACACACACACACACACACAAAGTCACACACATACAAATATTTGAGGGAGCACTGATGTCTCACTAACTTTATCATTCTAGCAGGGTGATCATAGCCCCGTTGAGAGGCTCTGGAAGAGGCTTGAGGGTGTATGAGTGTGTGCGTGTGTCTGTGTGTGTGTACATTTATATGTGTGTGTTGTCCACTCTTGTCTGTATGTATGCATGAGAGCACAAAAGGCAGATGGGGCCAGAGGTGGGTGTCTTTTAGGACATGAAGACAAGAGCAATTACTAATGTGTTTGTCTGTGCGTTTGTGTACACACACACTCACACACTTGCCAATGTGTCTGTGTGTGTGTGTGTCTGTGCATGTGTGTGTGTTGGTAGTGCTATAATAATCAGGGTGTATATTCATCATGCCCCCTCTCTGTCTGTGTTGGCAGGAAGTGGTGTGGTTACCATTAGTGAAGGATGACTAGCTCGCCGTCTCTCTTACTGGGCTGCTGCCGGGTTTCTATGGGTCGAGAAATGTGAGGAGATGTGAGTGAAGAAAAAAGACGGAGCAAAGAAATTAAGGAAAAAGGAAAGGTGGAGAGGACATTACAGGAGGGGAGGGGCTTAAGGGGGAAAATACACAAGAGGGCACAAACTATTGGAAAAGAAGGAAAAAAAGGGGGCAATGAAACTAAAGGAAATGAAAGGAAAAAGGACGTTACAAAAGGAGGGGTGAGAAAATAAGCACAGAGATGCCACGTGGCAGGATAGTGGGAAGGAGGGAATACTGCGATGAATGTTAGGAGGTTATCGCGGGAGAAATGGAGAGGTGAGCAGACGATAGGGAAGCAAAAGGTCACGGCACAAAAATCCTCTCCGGGGCTGCTCCAGGGCTGCTTATCGAAATCCGGACGCAGTCGCACGCTGCCCCTTTAACGGCGAGTGAAGTGCAACTCCTCCCCGAGCCACCATTGATTTCCTATTCATTCCCGTGCATGCTAAATCAACAGCGAGCACAATAGGCCAATCATCAAACTGGGCTCCAGTAACCAGCGCTCCCGCCCTGCCCTCGATCCACCTGGCACTGGCCCGGTGTCCACACTGTACCGCGGCATCGAACGCCCATGCACACCGCAGCCATTAGTGGCGTTATTCTCCATCAATGAAAATGAATCAATTAAGCCTCATTAAGGGCGCATATTAAGGTGGAGTAATTATCGAGTGGGGAGCGCGTGGTGATCGATAGCTCGGGAGCATAAATGTGCACTTAAAGACATATATTACCTCAAGGGGCGATGAAGACTTTTAACAAGGCCACCGTGGAAGGAGGGGGGGGGGGGGTTAAAGTGGGTAAATCTGCTTCACGTCATGCATACATGCCATGTGTGTGTGTGTGAGAGAGAGAAAGAGAGAGAGAGAGAGAAAGAGAGAGAGGGAGACTATCATAGCCTGGTCAGGCAGTAAATCCAGGAGACCAAGGACACGTCCCGTTTTCCTCTTCTATGAACTTGTCCAGCGTCTCGGAAAATGAAATAAAAAGATTTATACTGTAGCTGCAAACATCCTGCCCATATGTGTGTGTGTGTGTGTGTGTGTGTGTCCAACAGACCACGCGAGATTGAGCTACACTATAAGAATAAAATGCTCAATTTTAGCAAGGGGGGGAGGGGAGGAGTTTTTAAATGCTAGAGGCCGTCACCCTCTGGCCACCAGCATGCCAACACACACACACACACACACACAAACATGCACAGAGTGACATGCACGCACACAATCCCATGCATAACGCCTATTAAAGAGCACGCTCTGTCCCAGTCGCATAATTTTAATTTGTTATGAAGGTCATTGACAGCAAGTAATAATCACCAATGGGGATCTAACAATTTGCCATTTCGGAACATTGAGGCACTGATGACTCAACTATTAATAGACTGAAGCCCCCCAACCCCACCCTCGGCCCCCCTGCCTCTACATCCCCTGTCCTCTTAAATTACTTAAAACTATTCCAGTATGTTTTACATTCTCACACAGCCAAAAATATTGAAGAAAAGCCCACATGTCTTTAACCTATTCATCTTTTTTTGTGTTGTTTTCATCAGCGGAGTAAACATTTTGAGGAAAATTATTGGGAAGCCTAAAAGACACCCGCTACAAGGGGTATCTCCTGAAAGATTATTTAAAAAATGAATAAAATAAAAGCAGACAGCTTTTTAGTTCTGCTTTTGTTTCTTACTTGATGTTTTTACAGCGATGTTTTTACAGCGATGTTTTTACAGCGATGTAAAAAACCCACCAGGGCCGCCTGTGCGGAGCTGATGCATTGTGAGACCCCCCCACCCTTTTTGCAAACAAACTCGCGGAGAGACACAATGACAAGTTTTATTTTAGACCAACTCATTTATTCTCTGTGTTAGCGTCGCTCGGGCCATTCAGACATATGTGTCTGGCATTTGTCGGCAAACAAATAAGTCCGGGCTTAAGCTATTTTTATCAAGCGCGCGAGCACGTTTGCTCTTTTTAAGTGATCGTCAGTGTTTGGGGCGAATAGAATGGGAGTTGGAATCCTTTATCTTTCAGAGGCTCAACAACTCAAGACTAATTACAAATTAATCTGGATCTGATATCTGCAATGAGAGGGCCCCAATAAGAACTTGTGGTGTGCTAAGAGGAACTATCTGTTATATATTTATAGGGGAGCTCAACGCACGGAGAGGGAGGACGGAGATGGAGGCGGCCAAAACAAACGAAAGAAGAGAGTGGCGCATAATTGTCTGCCTTCTATTTCCAAGCAGCCACATCAAGGCTGAGGATTGTGGATATTAATAATTGATCATTAGCCTGATATGGAAGATTGTGCTCAAGTCTTTAGCGGTGGAAGTTTGATGGCCGTTTTAAGTCCCTCCCAGGGGTCTCGAGCACTGTCGCTGTACTTGTAGAGAAGGTCAGGTGGGCTCATTGTTATAAATGGAGAACTGTTGCCCTAAACAAATAGGAGATCATGGAAATATAATATGTTGTGTGTTGAATGTTCAGGACATGGTCGGTTTAGGTTGGTCAAGATTGGTGTATCGAGATCAAGGCAAGACCAAAAAGATGTCATGATCAAGACGGTGTATCGAGACCAAGACAAGACCTAGACCAAGTCATGATCAAGACCAGTTTATCGAGACCAAGACAAGACCAAGACCAAGTCATGATCAAGACCGGTGTATCGAGACCAAGACAAGACCAAGTCATGATCAAGACTGGTGTATCGAGACCAAGTCATGATCAAGACTGGTGTATCGAGACCAAGTCATGATCAACATCCCCTGTCGAGTCCCACATGGCATGACAAACGTGTACCATGAGAAATTTCTCAAATTTCTGGGTAAAATATATTTAAAAAGCAGAGGTGCATTTTATGTGTGGGCATTTTGAATTACGAGCAACAACACTAATGATGTCGACAAATTATTTTGTCAATTCACAGGCAAGACCGAGACTTTCAAACACTGTGTTTCGAGACCAAGACCGTTCTTGAGCACTACAGGACTGCTTGAATCCCGAAGCCAAATGACTTCTGCCCTCAGCTTGCTGCTCTTTATGATCAATGCAGCTTGGAGGAACTCTAAGTTTAAGAAAGTCAAATGTAACTTGCAAAGAACATCTATGTTCATGATGACGTATGGACTTGAGAGTTACTTCAGATGGGCTCCGCCTCATAAGAGAAGGCAGGAGCCCATTGTTAAGATACCATCATTTCTAAGAATGTCGTCCGTTAAGATGCTTTATTCTTGTTTATTTTCCAATTGCCGTTGATCCCGTCAAGAAGAAGGCCCCTCTCCACCGCGAATAGCCTCAGTGGAGAAGAACGCTGCGCATCCGTGAAACTTTTACTTTCTTGAAAAAAAAACCACAATAAAACGGCCAAGCTCCTCGAACTGCGCTGGATGCAACAAGTGGAGCCACTCGACGACGTCAAGCAAAGACAAATACAAACACTTGAGTCCAGAATTACTCCAGGAACACGCGGAACGTCTAATCTGAGACTGTGGCGGGTGCCACAGTTGTCAGCTTCCTGTTGTGGAAATGGGCTTTGATTTGATGCCTGGTATGTCACTCTCTATTACTCACTCCGTCTCTGCAGCTAGTGTACTCTGTACTCCCCCCGGTCCCATGGTTTGGAACCTCTGGGCACCTTGACTGTCATTTAACTGCTTGTGGCACGAGGCAGCTGAGGAAATGGGTCATTAAATCCAACGAGCTGGGGCAAGCCCCCCCAGTGCCCCAGATCTGTTTCCAATCAGATAGCCTTCTTTTACAGTAGAGACAGAAGCAAGCCAAGCACAGCAGCCCAAAGCAGACATTAATGTGAAGCCCTACACTACTAATAGCAGCGGCTAACAAGGACCAGGGCATTTATTTATTAATGTATTGTCATCCCAAAGGTATCTTAGCGCTGAGATCATCCCTCTGTGGATTTCATGGAAAAATGTGCTCCGCGCCAAAAAAGAAATACTTGAAATATGCACTTGACATCGAGTCACAGATACATTAAATGCTGCTGAAAAATGCATAGGTTATCCAAGGTTCACACCACATTGAAAATCAATGGGATATAATAGATTACTGTAACTTTTCAAGAAAGAGTTTTGGAATTTCACAGATGGCTTAATGTTCTTTTTATACTGCATTTGAGACAAATTCAAGAATTTATAGCCACGCTAGCAGCGTGGCTGTAGGTGATGGAGATGTCAGTGTGTCTGTCGTTCCAATCTGATGGATTTCAATGGAACAAATGTGCACAGGTACTCGTGGGCCCCCGGAGGACGAAGATCACTGGCTTTGGTGAAACCGTGGCTCTAACATCCTCACTTGTGAAATATATCTACACATACAAGAATGGCACACATTTTGGTAAAAAAAATTAAAATAATTTTCCCCAGAGGATGATTTTTGTTAAGACGTGTGTAATATAAGTAACACCTGTGAGCAATGGACACTTAAGTCAGGGAGTTCTCGAATGTGCATTGTATTGAAAGCAAGGCGTTTACTCAGGTATTCATACTTCAGGCTCACCTTACAGTTTCAAGAACAACAATACAAGAACACTGGAAACTGAATTCCTAAAAATGCAATGTTATTTTGGTAGATGTCATAATTAGGTGTCCCTGAGGTTTATATAATTATATACATCCTAATGCATTGCATAACTCACTTTACACATTTATTTAGCAAATTTAGAACTAAGTGTTTTTTTTTCTCAACGCATGATGACACATTGAATCACGTGGTTTGCAGAAAGGTACAAGTACAATATATTTTTCTGGCGACTGGGTTGGAATCTAACCTTTCATGTGGGGAAAAAAGTCATATATATATATATATATATACTGTATATATACAGTATATATATATATATAAAGCAACGGGATAAGTTAAGTAGTTTTCAGTGAGATCACAAAGAAAACACAGGGCAACTTCAAATGACGTGACTGAATGAAGGGCAAACTTCAATGGGACAACACTGTTATTAGAGAGTCACCTCTGTTTATATATGTGTTGTAATATATGCTCGTGCTCCACATTCAAAGACACTGCGCAATAGTCTGCAGTTGAAGTGAAAAAACGACCCTGTCCTACTATTTCTGTTACAGATCCTAAGTCAGCCACAGGGAGGGGAAACACACACAAAAGCTCACTACACGGACCCTGATGCCTCCCGTTTTGACGTGAGGTCCTCAGCTGGATCTCTGTGACTTTCCACGACTGTGACTGATCTCATCTACAAAGGAAAAGGGCAGGCGTTTTGCAGCAAGGTAAATACTTCAAATGTTAGCATGGGGAGTGTCTTCGATTTGTCCTTTAGGAAGATGCTAACGTGTGATACACCGTGCCCTCGCGTCTCGCCCCCACCACCCCCCCTCTCCTCTCATTCATCTGCCTCACTAACTCGTCTCCCTTGCCTCCCTTTTCTTCCTCTGTCATTTCAAAATGCACGGCCAGCGATATGAAAAAAAATGAAAAAAAAGAAGCATGAAAAAGAAATACTACGCACACTTGTTGCCCGGACTTTATCGCTACATTATTCTCGCTGCTCCTTCCGTTCATTTCAGAGGAAAAGATAAATGAACGACGTACATTTTGTGCACCTGTCCTCCCCTCCCCACCTTCCCCTTCCCCTAACGATAAGGGATTTCATTAACGTGAGAATGCTTGGGCTGAAAGAAACATAATTGCTTCAGTGTTGTTGTCCTCTCTGCTGCCGACGCCCTAATTTCCTCCTTGCCTTACTCTTGACTGTTAAGTGATCATTATATCAACACAGGGGATGGGCCAAGGGTAAAATATTGACAAACTGCGGTCATGTTCATGCAAAACATTAGGAGTGGAGGCGTGGGTTTTGCGTGAGGCGGAGGGTGATGAAATATTAGAAATAAAAGAAATAACAAGAGCGAGAGGGGAGGGGAGGGGAGGAGGAGGAGAGGAGAAAGAGGGGATGATGGGTGAGGGAGGAATGCAAGGTGCTAATAGAGTGACAGCAAGGACACAAAGTGATATGATCACAGGGGCCGGTAATAATTTAACCACCGGCGGGGTCCCGATCCGTCACCCGTCCAACCCCCCATTCCACCTCTCCTCCCCCACCCCCTGATGGATAACTGCATGTAAAAGATTAATTTTTTTTGGGACTTGCCATTTACACAGCGTTACACCTGGACACCATGGCGGCACAATGGACAGTTGCAAATGTCAGGGAACTATAAGTAAGTGAGAGGGAGAGAGACGGGTTGACCGGGACAGAATCTTAATTAAGAGGCACACTTGCTGACACAAACACATATGTGTGCATAAATACACTGGGAGCTTATTGGCATCCTGTTACTCCGGCAGACACATGTGCACAGGCAGGCATTACCATGAGAGGAGACCGGCAAGCGCACATCTAAATCATTTCAATTGCATGAGAAAGACACACTCACACACAGACAGACACACACACTCACGCACACACTCCAAGTTCTACATCAGTGCAATTAAGCGAAAGATGCCCCCGTGACGACCTTCATTCCTCGCCCACCGCTGACCAGTCGACGGCCGAGTCCGCCTCGTTGTGGCGCGGTGTCACAAATGGCGCTCGGCGATCGTCTGGAAGCGCGTGCGTGGGATTTACCTATCTATCACCGAGCAGACCTGGCTGTTGAGCCCGAGCCAGCGCCACATGATTGTGTTAATTAATCTGCCATTGTGAGCGTGGGGAACAGCTGCACGGGCTCTCGTGGCTGCGTTGTCAGAGCAAAACAATGCAATGTTAAGCTTCCCCCACTGAATCTTCCATTACAAAGGGGCCCCAACAACAGGGCTAAATTCATGAATCCACAGATCAATTTTTACCAGCACTAATGTCTGACCTTTAAAGCGAGGGATTCTTTTTTTCATTTTTTTTCTCATTTTTTTTAACATGCTTTATTTGGATTTGAAAATATGGTCAGATATGTGATACCTAGGATTTGGGCCAAATGTCCCCCCCCCAGCCTGGAAAGCGAAAAAGCACTGTGGCGAGATAGAGATGCTGAGAGAGGAAAGGAAAAAGGAGGGAGGGAAGGATGGATGGACAGAGCTAGAACATGAGCAACAGAGAGATGGAGGAAGGAGAGGGGAGAAAGAGAAGGCAGAGATCAGCACAACAGAGACACACAGATGAGTGCTAGGAGTCACCAGCTGGGCGCTGGTATCTTAAAACAAAACGTCTAACGCGATTAGCGGGGATCGATCGATCTGTGTTATGTGGCGTTAATTTAGGCTGGGGGGGGGGGGGGGAATAAGCTCCGTGTGTGCTTTACATCATAGGTGAACAGCTCATGAAAGACATTCAAATTCGTAATTTTTGAAGATATATCAGTGCGGCAAAAAAACTTTCATTTCCACTTATTTAAATAGATGCGTGTTGTTATGTGACTGGTTTTCAGTAAACTGAATGGATTGGTTAATACACAGCAGTTACATGTAACTCTATTTTTTTATTCGTGCGGGGTGTGTGTGTGTCTGTGTGTGGGGGGTGGGTGGGTGTGGGAGGGGTTACAAACAGAATCCTCGCATTAGAGCTCCACAATGAGACCAAACTCTCACATTCATTTAGGCACAACGTTGACCGAGGGAATACATAAATAAAATTAGGTAAACTCGGCTGCCACCGCAAATTACGTCCACAATAAAAGACTTCACAAATAAATGGTTTAGCGCCTCTAATTGAGTTCACGAAATGTTTCACGAGACAACCATTTCACTGCATTCATTACGGCGCCGCTGAATTACAATGGCACCGCTCGCAGGGAATCACTGCCGTTTTCGCCCTCTTAATGTGGCCGACCAGATTCATCTTGTTTTTTTTTGTGTGTGTGGGGGGGGGGGTTACGAGGGGGGCCTGGAAGAGATGGGAGATGGCGTGCCCCCTGTCACAGGCTCTCTACAGCGAATGGCATGGCCTCGGTGCACACTTGGCACTTCCAGAGAGATGGCGATGCACCCCGAAAGAGGAAAAAAAGAAAAAAATGAAATCATCAAGATGCCTGGCTCAGGGCCGCGCTCTGCAGCCGAGCCCTTCTGTCTCGCAGAAAAGCCCTCCAACAGCCCACTGAGCACGCGAGACATCGGGAAGGAGAACGCGAGCGTAGAGATGCACGGGCGCATGAGGCTGCGGTTGCGGTTGGCGTGGAGCGGAGAGAGGTGAACGTGACCCGTCGCTTCTTCCAGGTTGGAACGGGGTGAGACAGAAAAGAAAAAAAGGGAAAGCGGTCTGCGGACGCGATCTGAATGGCAGATGAAGGAGGCGAGGCATTTCCTTCTCCCTGTGACACTGTCTCTCAATCTGCACCCTGTTTCAGGCTGCCAAACGCCGAGTCAAACGGTGACGCTGAATATGGCAGTGAATTCCAAATCAGTCGCTCAGTTGCCATCTTCTTGATAGACTGCACAAATGTTTTTTTTCTTTTTTATTACAATTCTTGGCCACCAAGTGTTAAAAACTGTTTGGAATTACTTCAGACTTACTCAGAAAACGTGCTCACAGACACACACACACACACACACACACACACACTCACACACACACACTTGCAGGGGCGCGGCGGCGGTGAAAGCCTACAGATGGGGAAGGGTGACACGGTGCTAACTCGCATCTCAAAAGTGACGCCCGCCGCGGTGGCTCACCTGTCCAACACGGCAGATCTTTTTTCCCTGCCGTTAGAGGCATCACATGTTGAGGTTTGCCGCAACACTGAGCAGCGGAGAGCATTCCGATCAGAAGACGCGCAAAGCCTGAGGGGTTTCGGTGCACTTCCACTTGACAACTCAACAGGACACTTAGTTAAGCTGGAAATGGGGAATTTGTGACGCCAGAGAAAGGGAGGTTGATATCTTGTCATTATCTTCTCCCTCATGGCTTTGTTAGTATTTACAGCTAAAATGTTACGGAGGGTGTATCGAATTGGAAGATAGACTCTTCTTTCTTTCTTTCTTCTTCTTTTTTTTCTAACCCCCCCCCCCCCCCTTCCTCCTGCGGTATGCTGTGCTGTCGGCTCCCTGATTGTTGGAGTATAAAAATAATCGTCATGGAAATAGATCTCATTGACAACGTGCCATGTTCACACTGTGAGCAGCTTGTGCCTCGTGAACATAATCCAGAAACGTCCTCCAAAAACTTTCCTCCACAAACTTTCAATCCCTCATCCTAGTTTTTGCCCTTCTCCCCAACATATGAAAAGAGGGGATGCCAGGGAGACCTAATCCTATCTTGTCGAGTACCAGCAAAACAGGTAAAAAATGTGAAGGGGGGGGCTCAAGGATCAAGAGGCAAGGGAGGATGGGGGACAAAAGAGGACCGAGACATTGAGAGGGAGGGAGGGTTGACCGAAACGGCTTTCCCATCCTCCTCCTCCTTCTCCTTCTCCCGAAAATCCACATCCTCATCTCTGTGTCTAATAGGAAAGACCTGATTCTGGTCCTGAGAGTACTGCGCCGGCACGATTACACCTTACCTGCGAGCCCTGCCAGGAGAGGTGGCATTTGGCTGATCTGCCACCCCCACGAGGGGCTTGTGGCTTAGCCCCAACATAGCTCTGTGTCTTGAGACGGTGGACGGTTTGAGAATGAGGGAGGGCCGCTGGGGAGGAGTGTGAGTCCCCCCCACGCCAACTCCCGCTAAAAGCCCGGGATAAACCCTGTGTCCTCGGGAGGGAAGAGGCTAACTTCTCGCAGCTGGATGGAGGCCCAGGGGGTTAAGAGATGATACCTCCGGATGTGGCTTCGGCTGAAAGTCTTAAACCGGGGGAAACCTTTGTGTCCTTGGTGAGAACACTCAGCGAGGCGCGGCACTGTGAATGTGCTGATCCGGCGAAAAAAAAAAGGCTGAAAGTTTTCTGCGCATTGCTCGACGCACGCGAAGTCGGCGTGGAACGTCCTTGAACAAAGTGCGCGCTCCGGCCAAGAACCCCCCTCCCCGTCCTCTAAGTGCTTTCTGATTTAAGGGGAGATCCAGACCTTGTCCAGGTGCATCATGTGCAGGAATTCCAGGGCCCTAATCGAGGCCCTGGGAGAAGAAAGAAAACGACTCCGTCTGAGATCCTCGCGCGGAGGTTTATGCTTCGCATGCCGATACCGAGAGGATGAGCAAGACGCTCCACTTTCGCTATAACAACCGTATCATCAACATAAACATATGCTCACTGTGTGGGCCGTCGGGCAGATGCTAACTCGGGGGCAGATAAAGAAATATAAGGGGACTTGGCAGACATGACGAGACGGAGGTTCATTAGGAGAGCTGCAAATGAAAGTGAGGAAGGCATCTCATCAAGCACATGTTCAACACTCGGTCCATAAGGGAGCTTTACCTGGGGCTGTCACATTGGGAAGGTGTTACTCTAATAAGACAAACAGTCGCTTTTATTTACAGCAAGCACGAGATGACACGAAACGTGCATTAACACGTCTTCTGTTGTTGCCTTTGGTGAAACGAACACCTTTTGTTATTTTGTAAACAAAACATCCAACTAACAGCTCCCCCTTGTTTTTTTGCGAGTTAAGATACATTCAAACAACATATGCTCTTGAAAAAAAAAGAGAAAAAAAAAGAGCACAATAGGTGTAAAGCGTCTAAATTGCAATTGTGGCGCATCTCGGAAAAACAAACACTTTGCTTTGTTTCCAAGACAACTAAGATAATGTGATTTCTGTGGCATTGTGGTGACTGCCACTTGCTCCATTATGTGTGACGGGCTTAAGAGTAGATCGAGGAGCGCAAGCGCTCAGAAGCTCGCTCTCCAGCCTATTGCGGATCGGAGATAGTCCGGCGGACCGTCTTCGCCGCGTGTGCCCATGCCAAGGAGTTAAGCTCAGCGGGCTAACGCCGTCTCCGCACTTGCAAAACCCGGTTTGAAGTCAGGGCCGATGGATAAGACCCCATAATGCTTGCTGTGATTTGACAGTTTGTGTTACTGTTACTTCACCGTGCTAATGCTAAGCCCGGTGAAGAGATAGAGGGATTTAAAGGCGATCAGCCCCAACAATTATATATATATATATATATATATATATATATATATATATATATATATATATATATATATATATATATATATATATATATATATATATATATATATATATATGTGTATTACATAGGCAAAAAGCAAATCATAATGGAGCCTGCAGCCTATATCCTCCTCTTTCCTCTTTCTCTCTTTCCCTTCCATGGCGACAAAACGAATCCAGCTCTGAACCTAATTAATCCACAAAGGTTTCATGTCTTAATCCCCAAAGTCAAGGGGGTTATTGTCCTCACAAATGAGGTCAGTGTTCCTCCCAGTGGAAATAAGGGGAAGAAGGAGCAAAACACATGGAGTAAATGGAGGGTACCGCAGATGCTTGCTTTTCTTTCTCTGCAGCTCTCCTGGTGAATGGAGGTGTGATGTCGTGCATCCGGGGTGACCCGGAGTCGCCTGCTATCTGCGGGCAGCCGGGGGGCGGGGAACATCAATGACAGTGCCACAACGGAAAGAGTAAAGCGGAGACGTGAACGAGGCAGCGGGGACGCGAACGAGGCGGCATGACAGCAGCGGGGCCTGCCAATCTCCAGCACACAGACCTCTTGAACCAGGTGGATAAGAAAGCTGGTTCTGATGCTAATTGTCACTGAGGCAAGTCACTGTCAAACTCCGAGGCGAGGAGGCGTCATCCAAGTGTGACAGGACGGTAGCCATGATACAGCCCTCCGTCTGCTGGGATGACAAGGGGGGATGTGACACACATGGCCATGCCATGCTGCCTGAAGCACCAGCGGCCCACACAGGGTCTCTGTGGAGGGGGGGGGGGGGAAATGTGAATGTAGCACCCGAGCTGGGGCTAAATGTTCGACGCTCACCCGGGTGCACCGCGGGGCCCCGCCTCCGCGGACCAACTGGCGTCCGGGGACGAGAGCGGGTGACCGTCCAACGAACACGGGTCCACGTCTCCGCCCGCTTCTTCGACCGTCCTGGCGAGAGATTTTACAGAGATCTTTCGAGTCATCCAATCAAGGCCTGGCTCGAGGCAGCCTGCCCCGAGTTGCTAGCCAATGAGAGTTTGATGGAGCGGCAGGTCAGCCAATAGCAGGCGTGTTGAGAGGAGGGTCAGCCATGATGGAGGCCCGACGGAGGGAACGGAGTCCAAGATGACGCAATCGACAGCTTGCTGAAATCTGTTCACAGTCAAAAGTCCGGACACGGCTCTCGTCCCTGCACGCAGCAAGCGCGGCGCACGGGCGAGCGTTGTCGGGGGGGGGCGGGCGAGAAACCCCAGCTCGACAGGCTGCATGAATCAAGCGCGGCCGCTGTCTGCAGCAGGCGCACAGACGATCATTACTTGTGTCATAATCTGGGGAACGGTACCACACCGGCCATCTCCAAAAGGATCCGCTAAAGTGTGCTCGGGGGGAAAAAAGAGGCTGATTTCCCCACAAATTGCTTGCTTTTCCTGTGCGACTGACGATGCGGCGACACACAATGTCATGCATACATCAAACACATCAGCAGAAAGAAGAAGAAAAAAGCTGTGCTGTTTTTTGATCACTGATAATTACTGTATCTGCACTCGAGGAGTAAACAAAGTGAGAAGTTGGAAAACGGGGGAGAAAAAGAAAAAACAGGGAGGGGGGGGGGGCACACAGCTTTGTAGCAGACATCCTAATTTCCAACTTCTCTGTGACTGCCGGAATAAAGAGAAGTTTATATTGTCATCTCCCCACTGCTGGGTTTTGAAATATGAGTTTAAACTGACAGAGGGAATTAAAATCTGTAAACGCCACAATTCTTGATGTCTAATTTGAAAAATCAGCTGTCAGGAGTTAGTGTTTGTTGATTTTTATCAACTCAAGGGGTTATTACATTTCGAGAATGTGACAATTAAAAATCCCTCAATCATTCCCTGTGAGCCTCCCATAATCGCAGCAACTTGAAAAGTGATGTGAAGTGATGGAAGTGAATGGGAAAAAAAGAAATCCAGTCCTCTGGTGGGTGTGAGGTCCAAATACCAACCGGAAAACGGAGGTACAACGTACAGTAGAACACTATATATGATAAATATCTGATATCTTGAGTTGAACCAAAAGTGTGCCCGCTCCCTTTCCCGTTACTGTGTTCTGGTGCAAATGAGACATCTGCGGGTCAGGAGCAGGTCTACGAGGCTCAGTGCTGGAAGAGACACGATTGGATAATACCTGACATGGAGACTACAAACTCACTTGACTTGAAGATGTTAAAAGCGAGGGGTTACTGAGCTGTTTTTCTCCTTTTATTTATTTTTTCCCACCCCACGCTCTTTGCGTGCATGTCTCCTCTTCATCTCAGAGGATATATAGAGGAGAAAAAAGATTTAAAAGGACTGGGGGATAAAAAAAAGAAGAAGAAAAAAAAGCTCAATTGTTTATTGATTTTATAATAGGCTTAGTGCAAGAGAAATAAAGTGAGGGGGCTGGTGGGGCGCTGTGGTCAACCGGAGGCGATGGCGTGACAAACACGCGGCTTACGAGCAGGTAACAGCGGCTTGAGTCCAAATGCCGGGATATTGGCTTGAGCCCTTTTTTTTCCTTTCTCAAATGCCCGTTCGTGGCATTGTTATCCTTCCTTTTAAACCAGTGGAGACATAATCGCTCCTCTCGCAAACAGGGCACGGCCTTGTGGGTTTGAAAGTGGGAAGGGAAGGGGGGGGGCTCACTTTAGGATGAAATGGCTCTGTAAGAGAGTGCGGACACATAGGTTGAGACAATCGAAATCACAAAGGAGCGAAGCTGCGACAGTTCAATTTCTGTTTGTTGATAAAGAAAAGATTTTGTGAAGCTTGTGTCCAGCAAAGTATACGGTGATAGACGGAATACATATTTTTATATTTTCTAAAAGCATGCTCTCTTTTGCGAGTGCGTACAGTGGTGGAGTGTGTGAATGTGTCTGCCGGAGAACGCACGGGTGTGTGTAGGGTCTGATATATGGATGATAACACTAATTAGCTTGTTTTGTTTGGGGCACAACACTCATTAAAAACCCAGTGGGGCCATTAAAGTTACCGTCCCTCCAAACCATCGCAGCCGCCGTATCCATCTCGGCTGCTATCTCGCCCGGCTCGCCCTGCCTTTTAATGGCCTCTGCTTCAGGTTGTTGGGTTGAGCAAAGATTTGTGGGACTTGGATCACTCCTCTTCCTCCCCTCTCGCCCCAGCTCTCTCTCTCTCTCTCTCTCTGCCCCCACTCCTCCCTCTCGAGCTGTCTCCCTTCCTCCGCGTCACTCCACTTTCTCCGTCTTTGTCTCTATCTGTCTCGCTCTCCCACACATACCAATTACGACATCGACTACCTCCACCGCAGTCTACACGCTCCATCCGTGTACACTAATAGCTGTTTGCCTAAAAGAAAAAAGCCAGAGGAGGGTGGAAGGGGGGACGTGTGTGTGTGGGGGGGGGGGGTTACGGGCTCTTCATTCCCGGCGAGAGGGGGGTGGGGACCGGTTGTTCCCAAGCTTTACACAGCGATGTCGCCGTAATGCCGACAAAACCTCGGCGCGACTTGCCGTGCCATAAGGCGCCCGTTGCTCTGCAGCCGGAGAGACTGGAGGCGGAGGCCTGCCGGGATTAGGAGAGCAGGTGTAGCATCCCGCTAACGGATGTGGCACAAAGCCGCATTCAAGCCCGCGCTCTCTGGGGCTAGCGGCTTCTGCTCCACTAGCGGAAGGGTTCAAGTCAATGCGCTGCACGCGTTACTGTCGCGGTAGTGCGTCGGGTGGAAGAACGTCCAAGATGGCGTCTGGGGGCCGGTGACGCCGGCTTCACCTACGTCGGATGAGTCTGCGATATTCTCGTCGATGACAAAAAAAAAAGAAAAAGAATGAAAAAAAGCCACAGACAAAAAACTGCAACAACAATGAATTGATCCTTCTGACTGTGTATCGAAAGCCAGATGCATCTTCTGCATGGAGCTCTATTGTTGTCCAACATCTATTACCAACACACCAGTGAGCCACTGCAGTGTGTGTGTGTGTGTGTGTGGATTCTGGGACAGAATTTTGGGGCGGTGCTCAAAAGGGGACACTAAATGGACACATCAATGACAACTGGCTATCTATTTATGTTGCCTCTATAACTATTTATGTTGCATTTATGACTATTTATGTTGCATTTATAGCTATCTATATTGAGTACGGGACAAACGCTGCGTGAAATACTTTAAAAAAAGAGCTTATTGGACGTGTTTAGAAACCAAAAGAATAGGTATGTCTGGAAGATTTCCATTTCTTTGTTATTATGGCATAAACTGTGCAGCCAAACGATGCAGGAAAAAATATATATATTTTGATGAAAAAGATGAAATAAGTAATTAGTGGAAGATTGTACCTGCTACCATTAGTTCAACTAAATATGTATAACACAATACAAATGCTCTGTTCACTTGCATATGATATATATACAATATAGTTGCTTACAACTATGTCCCAGCTGTTTAAAGAAATCATCTTGCTTCTTTCTCTTTTTTTTTTCACTGTGATAATTTCCATAACCTGTTTAGTTTTTTTGAGATTCACATCTTCAGCAGGAGCTAATGTGCTTGGGGGCTGAGAGGCTGAGTGGGGAAGATAACTGCGCCGCTGATCCCGGTCTTCTTCACACACGAGTCGTTTGGAGTACAACGAACGCACACAGAACGAGGCCGGCATTATCCTTTAAGACCAACGTATGCATACGGGGTACGCGGCGCTACCCCTGTAACCCGGGCCCCAGCTACCCTCCCAGTGCCCGGGCCGTGTCCCGTACCCTCTCCCCTTTTGCCATGTTGTTGAAAGGCGAGACTCAGAAAAGATCCTGGGTCTCAGGTCTGGCTATTAAGAGTGTTGATTAGATATATGAGTTTGCCATTTGCCCACGGAGCGTAGAGTGTCTCCGACAGAACTGGGGACCATATGGCTGGTGAGAGATTTCCCCCCTCTCTTCCTCTTCGCGCAGCCTGACAGCTGGATGGCTGCTAACTGGGGACGAGGAAGCTTGGCAGCTGCAGCTGAGAGCAACGCTTTGATGCCGCTCGCCCTTTTTCACTTGTCTCTCTCTTACTCTCTCTCTCTCTCTCTCACACATACACACACACACACACACACAGTCGGATAAACCCAGACACCTACAACCGAGCAACGTTAACTAACGTGAACTTTCTACAGGTTGGACAAAGAGGGGCAAGAGAAGCGGAGGGCGTGCGGTAAAGAGGCATGACTCCCTGCTGGTCTGTTCGTGGATACCTGGTGGTGTTTTTCTTTCTTTGTTTTTTACTGATTACAAGTAGTTTTACTTGTTTACTTTACTAGTCTACTTTTATTAGCTGTAATGAGGCAGCGACTTTTATTTTGGCAGGGCCGGGTTGTTAAACGCCTCAAATGTTCGCCGACGAAGGTTGAAACACACACACATTCTCTGCTTCCTAAGACGTGCACGTCTGCTGTGGAAAAAGGAGAAGGAGGGCCAACAAGGCATATACGTATGTAGATGTGGAGGTACGACTGGCAAGTACAAAAAAGAAAGTCAACGATTTTTTTTTTATATACTCCATCTATGTTTAGTTTTTTGCTTTTGAGTAAAAGGGATCTTTCATCATTTCTTCTACAACAACAACAACAGAAAACTGAAAGATGCAGATACCTGGATGCTTTGTGCTTTGTGAAAGAAACCCTTTGAAATTCTTTTGAAATAAAAGTGTAACAGCAGGAATGTGTGGTGTTGTGTGTGTGTGTGTGTGTGTGTGTTGTGTGTTTGTGTGCTTTCCACTGCACTGTGAGCCACAGCAATATGTGTTAGCACACCGCTTCTCTTTAATGAAAATAGCTTTAAATACAGACTGTGTGATGTTTTCTAATTGAGGTCACTCCAGACAATTATGAAAGAAAGAGCGTTTCTCAGTGCGATCCCATCTTTTGGAGCAGCTTCTTTTCCTGCCCTTTCTTCCAACGCATTCCAAACCGCTCGATTGCCGAACCGTCGGCTCGGCAACGACGCAGCTCGGAAAAAAAGATAGAAGAAAAAGCAGCGCAGCTTGTTACCGTAGACCTCAAGTTAGGTTTGATGGATGCAACGCCACTTTCAAAGGCTCCATCGCTAACACGCCATCTCTGCACTCCCAAACTACAGCATCAGATCATCTCCATCCTGCCTTCCCTCTTTCGCTCTTCCCATGCTCCCCCTTGTGTTCAGTCCTCGCCTGATCCGAGCCTGCCCACTCCCCTTAGTACCACTCGCACCCCCGTGCCCCTCTTTTGCTTCTTTTAAAAATGTTCTTCCACCGCGTCCTCCTCCCCTCGCTCATTTGCCTTTACTGTATTTCCCCCGCTCTCCCAGCTACATCCATCTCACTCTCTCCTCCTTTCTTTCTCTACCCCGAGCCAGCTCCTCCCATCACTCCTCTTGCTGAAGGCCCCCTGTTGCTGCCTGCTATCAACCAGCTCTGAACTGGTGAACGTGGTGTGGGCAAAAGGGGGGTGGGGAAGGGGAGGAGGAGAGGAGAGGAGCAGTAGGGGAAGGGAGAGAGCAGAGCGGAGTTTGGCTGGAGCCAAGAGGAGAGCAGCTGGGCACGGCTAACAGGGAATGATAATGACCTCAGAAATCTGCTGTTCGCTCCACAACAATAGGGTGCTCAGTCGCCTGGAAAATTGTGTTCATCAGCTAGCTCTGCTCACTTACTAATTGACATTGCCAAATATTTTAAGAACAATTGGAATGTGGCAGGGGGAGAGAGTGAAAAAAAAAAAACGAAAGCTCAGAGATCTTAATCCCTGGACTTAATTCCCCTCACTTTTCCACCCTTTCTCCCTCTCCCCCTTTTGTGACGAAGAGGGTAAGGAAGAAGAAGAAGAAGAAGAAGAAGAAGAAGAAGAAGAAAAAAAACGCTGCATTTTTCATGTCGCTTTCTGCTCTTGTGTCAGCACCCTGATGTTTACACAAAAGGCTTTTCATGTGACCTGTCAATGGGGTTAAGAGGAGGAGATTGAGAGGGGAGAGAGGCAGGGGGGGGATGACAGAGCGAAGAGAGAGAGAGAAGAGGAGAAAGTGGGGAGGACGAGAGAAAAAAAAAGAAACACCAAGCCAGATTCCTCGCTCATGGTATCACATGCCTGGCCCCTCCATTTTTAATGAGACAAAGGTCAATGTATTCTCTTGCTCTTTCATACGCAGGAGGAACCCCAATCACGCCCAAGTTAACTTGTTCAAACAAACCCTGACCCCCGACCCCCCACCCCCAAGCCATCCTCGACGCCCACCGTCCACTGCCGTCCATTTGCATTCCCTGACAGAGGGAGCGCTGCCTCGTTTCACAGGAATTCCACATTGACGGAGTCGGGCAGCTGTCAGCCGACAGAGAAAAGGGGGAACTTGGCATTCGCCCTCATTCAGCTACCCCCCCCACCTCCTCCTCTGCCCCCCCTCCTGCTGTTAAGCACACACATTAAAACAATCAAAAGAAGAGAAACTTTTCTCTCTTTAATCCCCCCCAGCTCGGCAGGAGGAACAAACGCGCATTTAGTCCGTGCATTTACATGCGCATCCTGAGGTCGAGGCTGCGTAAACACACACTCCAGCGCCAGTTTGTGACTGTGATGTTAATTCACGTATTTTCCTTCTCTCTCTCTCTCTCTCTCTCCTTCTCTTTTCTTCTCAGAGGCTCTCCCCGTTACTTATGAGCCTCCCCTCCCGCATGTTCAATCGACTTGAGTTCCCGCAGCATTTTTTAAAAAAAGAGAGAAGAAGAAAGAGTGGCGTGGAGGAGCCGCGCTCTTGTGAGTCACCTTCTCTTCCCCCGTCCTCGCTCCGTTTTAGCAACGACACCGGAGAAGATAGCTTGTTGATGTATTAAGAATATTAATATGCAAACAGTCTACCTGACGGAGTAAGGCAGCCTTCTGTTATGGAAAGATAAATATTGTGTTTTAATTATAAAAACATAAAAAGGAATGGGGCAGACAGAGGAAGAGGGAGAGAGGAGTGTGTGTGTGAGTGTGTGTGTGTGTGTGTGTGTGTGTGTGTGTGTGTGTGTGTGTGTGTGTGTGTGTGTGTGTGTGTGTGTGAGCCAGCTTGTTCCAGGAGAAAGGTAAGCTATGTTTTGGCAAAGATTTGGAGTTGAAAAGAGTGGATGGCATAATGTGATGCTGTTTACTGAGGAATGTGATGCCCTGTCATCTCTTCCTTTTTCTCACTCCGCTCCGTCTCTCTCTCCCTTCTGGATTGCCCGTGTCGTTCTTCTTTTTTTCTTTTTTTCCATCACCTCTTCTTCACTCTCTCAACAGTCCATTTTTTTTTTTTTTTTCTTCTTCTCCCATCCCGGCTTCATAACCAAGCGGGGAATCCTAACGTGATCATTAAGACATAAAACGGAGCTGATAAATGTTTCATAAGGACACGGCTAGCCACTGATAGCCACCCAGGAATACTGAGGAGCAAACCCAGGCTCGCTGTCCTTCCCCTCGATCAAACACACTCGTTGGAATACAATTGGAATTTTAAAATATCAAAAAAAGCCAGGGCTAATTCCCACCATGGGTAATATTTACAAATTGAGTCTGAAAGACGGGGCAGGAGAGAGAGCGAGGGAGGGAGGGAGCAAGAAAGGGAAGAGAGAAATCAAATGAACTGTGCGAGGAATAAGAGAAAGAAGAACAGAGAAATAAATTGGCCTTTTATATTGTGCAAGCGTGTACAAAAATACTAAGTCTGCATTTATCCGAGACATGTCAATCAGCGCGGCACACTGACAATTAGTGCATTTGAATAGAACTTTTATCATTTACCAGACACCAGAGTCCTGACCTACTGTACAAAAATACAGCTCGGGGAATGATTGTGCCTGTAACACAATGACTGTCTATTTAAGTTTGGTGACACATAAAAAACACAGATATGACAGGCCAGACTCCTACAAATGAGTGGGGGGTAGAAAGCTCAGGTTTTGTAACCACTGAGTTCCCTGATTATAGAGAAAAGAAGAATGGTGCAAAAGGGGTGGGGGAGCAGTAGAGGAACGGATGTCAATTACAAAGAAACTAGTAATTTATGCAGAGGGAAAAAAAACAAAAAACAGACAAAATTCATTATTTTCTTTAATGCACACAGATTTGCACTTGTATGTAATGGCGGGCGCATGCTTGCGGGGGGGGGGGGCTTGCCTCTTTCTCTAAGTGTTGGCTGCAGTGTGAGGTGGTATTGCGTGAAGGAAAGAGGTACGGTAGCTATCCTGGCTTCTCAGAGTGAGTAACGGGATGCTAAATGCGTACGGTCAGGACCCCCTTGGCATCACTAAAAACGTGGCTGTTCAACTTGGGTGGTGTGATGGACTTCAAACAAAGCAACTTGGTCCGGTTTACCAAAAAAGAGTTCTGGTTCGAATAGATATATATACGTTTGTTATGGCGCTTAAGTCACACGCGCAAGTTAAGTACGTTATGCGCCAGACACAAATGAAATATGTTACACGTGTGACGTAGGTTGAGTATGTAACCTAAGTTCAGACGGCTTGGGTTCCATGCGGGACATGAACGACGGTCGCCTGGGTGCAAGTCCCGTGTTTGCACATACGTTACGACACAAATTAAGCACGTTAAGTTACGTGAGTTACGCGCATTATGTAAGCTAATTTATGTATGTGGGTCAGGGGGTCGGCGAGGAGGTAGTAGGCTATGATTTACAGTCTCTTCATCTGTAGGCGCCCTTTTATTTTATTTTGCATACCTCACTAACACTACTTTAAGTTGAGGAATGGCTCCAGAAAAAAACTATTATAACACATTTTTACTGGAGGTGAAAACTCCTTTTCAAGCCATAGTGGAGGAAGAGAGAAATAAAGAAAGACAGACAGCAAATGAGAGACAGAGTATTTCTTTTGGACCGACATAAAATAAATAAAAATAAAAATAATATGAATAAATATCCTTTAAAGGTAATCCTCTCTTATGTTGCCAGTTGACAACTCAAATTAACTCATATTAGCAGATAACAGCGAGCGAGATCGGGTTCGCCGCCATGCATATTCATAGCAGCCTGGATCTTGTTCAACTCTACTTTATTCCCTGTTAATGACACAGTAATTACACTGTAACAGTTTGTCCGCATGTGTAATTACGCCCCCATTGTACCGACGCAATTAGATGAATATCCATGCTTTATAACCTAAGGCGTCAAGTTGGCAAATCCAATTTCAATTTGTATGGAGCATTTTGCCTGCTTGTTTGAGCCGCGGTAAAGACCAGGGATATGCAGGCTAATCCTCGCCATGTTAAAACGCTGTTCCTCTTTAAAAAAAAAAAAAAAAAGCTGTAGACACAAGGGATTCTCTGGAGAGAGAGAGAGAGAAGCAGAGGGAGTGTATAGAGTCTTTTCCAGCCCGGAGCCAAGAGGTGGGAGTGGGGAGTGGGAAGGTTGTATAGGTGCATGTAAGGAAAACTGCTCTAGGCCGTGTGCAGCAAAGCCTATTTTTTACACATTTAACTACATCGTTCGTACATTGTGGCAGCAGAATGGGGAGACGCAATCGTGCAAAATTAGGATTTTCAATGGTGGGGTTATTTGCATGTAAGAGTTGGCCCCCAAAAAAATGTAAACAATTAAAAAGGCTTTCTTTCCAAAGCAGCGGGTCTTTGCACATGCGATATGTTTGCGTTTACGCCAGGTTTACCTGTTGCTGAACATCCCTAAGCGCAACTACTGCAATGCATGGTGTGTTTTCTCTTCTTTGAGGCCGGATCAGCTGGGAAACAATAACGCGCTGACGTGAAGTCAGTCCAAGGATAACCAAACAGAAGGGAAAAAAGATGGTGATGGGCAGAAATGTAATTACATCTTTTGTTTTCTTGAAAGAAATTAAGTATTTGATTGACTGAGAAACATTCTCGAGGTTAGCCGTGGAGCTATATTGTAGTAAGCAAGGTCTTTAAAGGACATCTCTGACGGAGGCCTTTTGTTTTTCTTTCTGCTCTTTTCTTCCTCCGTTCTGCCATTTCTTTCACTGCCTTTAAACAAGTGGCGTCTCAAAAGACAAAAGCACCGGTGTTGACCTTCTTTCACAGTTGAGATGTTATTTTTGATTACTATAATTCAAGTTTGAACTCAGGATCGTCGCTGCGGGTATGTGGCGAGGTAGCGGCTCGCACACACACACTCTCACTCGGAGGCCCTTATTTCTTTCAAACCTGAGATATTAAGATAAAGACAATGGTACGGAAGCCACATCCTGTTCACTAGAGAACAGTGTGACATGCACACATACTGTAAAGCACACACACACACACGCACACACACACACACACACACACAACAAACATGCATGACACCTTTCTTCTGATGAGACACACGTTTTTTTTCCTCACACATCAAAGCTTCTGATTTGAGAGTCCCTGAGTACCAACATGTTAATCACATTGTGTAAGTTGCGAAGACAGACAAGTTTAGCTACTTCTGATAATATTAAAAAATAAGCAGGAAGTAGCAAAACCAGCACATTAATAATTTTTTTTAATGTCAAATGTGTTTACTTTTCACGTCTTTGTACAGTGAAAATGCACCCCTGTCTGTTCGGATCCGGGCATGCCTAACCGTTGTTATTATATTACCAAATCTATTTTCCACCTCTGCCATGCTCGCGAGCAGTTAACTACGGCTTGACATCCTATTTTGGCACGCGCACCCGCAAAGCTGCGCGACAACAATGTGAGGACATGGCTTTCAGATATGACAGTGGCGTATTGACAAAGAGCTTGAATAGAGCCGCCGTATCAAGCAGTGTAGCCTCTGACTCAAGGTGAGACACACTACCAGTACACACACCACACAAAGACAGCATGAAGGGCAACATTAAGGGCCCGTGGAAACCAGCAGGCATCCCCCCCCTTTTTCTTTCGTGTAAAGTTGTCGATACACTATTTTAATTTTGTATTTATAGTTTTCTTTAATCCCCCCCCCCCCCCCCTTCTCCAAAGATGGTGCCCAGGGGGCGAGATTTAACCACTCAGCTAAATCAAATGTATTTCTTTGTGCTTTGTTAGCATTCAGTGGTAAATGCTATTAGTTTTTTATTTCTCAATTATTATTTTACTGTAATTCGCTTGTTTTATTTTGTATACCGCGCACTGGATGTTAACATAGTACTTCTGAAGTTGTTGAAACGCCACAAGCTGTACTCATCGGATTCAAAGTGCTTTATTCAAAAGAGACAGACAGAGAGAGAGAGAGAGAGAGAGAGAGAAACTTCCAGCATTAAAATTCAGAAGATAATTACATCCGCTACACCCCCACCCTGTTGAGAAAGTGTAATGTTTAATAGTCTCTATAAAGAAAATAGGTTTTTATCTCACTCTCATTTTCATTAATTCCTAATTGGGGTGGGGGGTTGTCTGTTATTATTTCTTAGATTAAAATAAACATAGCCTGTCCCATGTTCAAACCCATCACACTACACGGGCACGATAAGGACTTCATGCCTCTGTGAATAAATAAACAATTTCGTCTCCACTGGAGGAATTAAGTTGCTTACAGCCTTAAGCTAAGCCACTCTGATTTATATTTATATTTTTTTATATTTTTTTCTCCCTCTCAAAAGACTTAAAAGCACATCCTCGCTTTTGCAAATGAAGTTCACCGTTTTTTTTTTTTTGACCTGCTTTATATGTATATCTTTAATTAGTGTCTTGTTTAGCTTAAACCGACTGATTATCGCGTAGTCGTGACCTAATTACCGCGCGCGCTTCTTAACGCCAGCATAGTGCCCTGAGGAGCAAGCGAAAGTTACCTTTAAAAACTTGTGTAATCATTAGCAACGAGCCTCCCTTAATCCCACTAAACATACACTTATCTAGCCCCGGCCTGTGTTTGCTGGGTATGGAGAGAGGGGAGGGGTATGGTTGTCTCCAACATGTTTACGAGAGACATTTATTAATCGCTGCGGTTAAAACGCGTTTGTCCCTGCGCTTCCCGTCTTTACTCTCGTTCCACAGGGATGCAGACTGCTAACCTGCTTCTAAGTCTTCTGTTTGGCTTAATGTAAAGGGGTAGCACCAACAGTGTCAGGGGGCAATTGTTTCTATATCAAGTGATACAGCATATACCTGTACATACCTGAGGATTTATGATATGCGCAGTACGGGGTACACTTCAACTCAATAAATCTCTGTATATGTATGTTTCTGTACATACTCCCGCTTGTATGTGTGTGGGTGTAGGTGGGTGTGTGTGTGTAAAGTATCCTATAAAAGCAAACCACTCTCTGAGGGTGTGTGGTTATTTGAAGAAAGACATTAAGTATCCAAGTTATGTGAGGAATGTGCGTCTGTGATTCTTCGGTAGGTATTTGGGTAATTGTGCATTGCCTTTTAAAGAGATTGAGTTGACACAAAGGTTTATACACACATCTATACACTCTTAAAAGGGATTCTTATTGGGAACTATGTGGGTAGGATTTGAGAACAGTGACAGTAACATTGAATTAAAGAAGGAAACATAATTCCCAAGTGTATGTAAATGTGATACAATTTGGATCCCTTTATCCACAGACTGACCAAAGAATACAAGTGGTTGTCATTCATTCTCTGATTCTCTTTTTTTCTTACCTGAAGATGGTGAGGAGGGATGTGGGCTGTCATCCTGGACGCTTCCTGTCTGGGAGTGTCCTCCTCCAGCTCCACTTTCCTCCGTCACATTGGATGAACCAGGAGTGGTGGAGCGGCTGATGGACTGGGACTCGGGGTCACTGGCTGATCCACGCCGTTCGTCCAGACCTTGTTGCTGGATCGCTTCTTCAATGCCTCGCCTGTCTTTGCCGTGAATGCGGGAGTGGACGACCATTTGATGGTAGGTTCGGAATACCCGGCCACAGTCGGGGCATTCTGAAGGCTTCTCCTTTAGGACGGAGAGGCTGTAGTCGATGTTTGGGCTTCCCAAGCCAGCCAGGGCTCCAGGAGCCTCAGAACTACCGTGGACAGACAGTAAGTCACGGTGACTGTCAAAGCCTCTTCCATCCTCCTTCATGGACATCATGGCTCCGCCAGCGGCCTTGGATCCCTGCAAGGCTTCCGAGAGCTGCTTCTGCTTAGAGCTATCATTGGAAGCAATCAAGTAGTCTTGTTTCTCCTTTGAGAAGGAAGCCAAGACTCCAGCACCACCCATCTCATCTTCCTGCCCCGGGGGTAAATGGTGCTGGTGCTGCTCCTTAGGCATGAAGGCCCTGTCCATAGCCATGCCACGAGCCATTATCTGCCAGGCTTGGTAGCTATTGAGGGAGTCCATCTCTGCCACTTTTGCAGCTGCTTGGAGACGCTCCATGCAGCTCGATTTCAGTGGTGGCACAAGGTTGAGACAACCCAGGAGTGAGCGCTTCTCATTTTCTCCCAGCCCATGGCCCATACCTCCTGCCATTGGCCCCAGCAGCTTCCCCAGCATCTCCTTTTCCTTCATGGCTATCCCTGCTTTAGCCAACATTTGATGCTGCTCACTCAAGCCCTGTTTGTCTGGTGAGAGGAAGCCTCCCTGAAGACAGGAGATGTAGCGGGAGTAAAGATTGGCATGAGCTTCCTGTGCTAGATTGCTCATGCTATTGACGGCAGCCATGTCCTGCTCACTGGGCTGGTGTGGCTTGTTCTTGATTGCCAGCTTGTTGAGATGCACCTTCATATGGTTCTTGAGGAACCAGGGTTCCTTGAAGCGACGGCCACAGATTTGGCAGCAGTGTTCAAAGGAGTCCTTGTGCTTGCGCATGTGGCCCTTAAGGAACCAAGCTTGGCTGAACACCTGGCTACAGACTTCACAGCGGAATTCAGTGGCCACCTGTGTGCCACCGGCACCACCAACGCCGCCCTGTGTGTTCTCGGCTGTGATGTGGGCCTTCTCCACATGACTTATCAGATCCTCTTCATGGGATGCAGCAAACTCACACAGGGTACATTTGTAGGGCTTGTGGAGTATGCGGATGTGGCGGTCCAGCTCTTCGCGCTTCTTGAACTTCCCTTTACAGAAGGTACAGCGGAAGCCTGTAGTTGGGTTCAAGGACTGTTCATCCAAGGTGCCAGCCGGCTTGGGTGAAGAAGAGGGTTGGGGAATTGGGTCTGGAGTGGCAAGGCCAGAGGGGGGTAGCAGGAGGCCACAGGCTGAGCCGAGTTGCTGCTGATGGGTGTTAGAGCTGCTATTGATGCCCAAATGGGGTGTTGGAGGTGTCTGGAGGAGACTGCTGCTCCCTCTCATCTGCTTGTCTCTAAGGATGGCCCTCTCCTCCAGCTCATGCAGTAGCCTATTCTCCTCTCGGACACGGCCGCGGCCTTTACCAAGGTTACCCAGCTTGTGGGTGCGGAGGTGGATCTTCAGGTTGCCCTTTTGAGCCGCTCGGTGGTCACAGTAGGGGCACTTGAAGGGCTTCTCTCCTGTATGCGTGCGCATATGCAGTGACAGGATGCTGTTAAAACGGAAGCGCTTGCCACACAGTGGACAGGGATACTTCCTATTCTTGCGGGCGTCATCTTCGATATCGTTCATCTGGGACATGATGCCCAAGTTCTGGCCGTTGAGAAACTGCTGCAGGTCCACGCGCCCGTTCAACCCACTTAGTGCCCCTGCGTCAATATCTCGATTGAGCTGATTGGCGAGCAGGGCCATCTGACTGCTGATAGGTTGACTGGCCAGGGCCGCGTGGTGGGTCTTCTCGTCCAAAGGTGTGGCTGCTTTCTCTTCGGGAATCTGCTGTGGGCGGTGTAGGTCAGGAAAGGCGTGTCCTAGCTGGGCAGTAAGCTGGTGGAGCTTTTGACTGATGGGGTAGCGGCCATTTAACACAGCGCTGCTCAGATGGGCATCAGCGTCAGGCACCGCTGACGACACACCAAGACACAAACTAGAGTCCTCCATCCTGTATAACCAGACAGAAAGAAGGAAACATTTTAGAATCAATAGAATTAAAAACGGAGGTTTCAGAAAAAGTAAAATAAATGTACACTGCATTGAAAAGATACTGTGGCATGGTGCTCTTAGTATTTGCTTCCCAGATTGCGAATATAATCTTTTCCATCCACATGTCCGGGACTAATGTGATTCTTCTCTTAGAAAAAACAACACCTGTGCTGTGTCAACCAGTGAAGGGAAATCAAATGTATTGCCTTTGATGCACAGAGTACTGCGAGAATTGTCAGCTCCAAGGGCCTGGAGAGATGCTGTGACTCCATATAACTGTTTTTCAAAATGTAACACCATTTTGGATGGAATAATTACTCTGTAAACACAGTGAGCAGTGTATAATTAAGCTACTTGTGCCCATCCTATCAGAATTCCTCCAATTACACGCCTTAATGAAACGGAGCAACGGCATTGTCGGGGAGCCACCGCAATACTACAATTATGATATTAACAATAGCACTTAAAGCCAAGGGGTTACTCCAGTAAACACAACAGTCTTATCTTGTTGCCACGACACTTGTCTTGGCGCAAAATTTCATTAAAGATGCGCACTACATTTGATGTGAATCACTTTGCTCTCCCTCTGCTTCTTTCTATTCCACCAATTATCTCTCTGCCTGTCTTCCTCTCTCTACCTAGATCCTTTTTTATATATATATATATATATATATATATATATATATATATATATATATATAGTTTCTAAGATGGAGAAAACAACGGTTGGCTGCGTTAAAATGGATTGCCAAAGTTGCGTTACTTGTTCCGCCTGCTGTGTGACACGGAGCGTTGTAGTTCTGGGTTGCTACCAAAACATACCAATGCTTTCTGGCTGCAAATGTTTCCATTTCGTATGTGCAACATCAGGGAACAAAAACATAATAATAATAATAACATTGGTTTTAATGCAGATCCATCTGCTCTCCAGATGGAGAGGTATAAACATCTATCTGCACACTTCCTCTGGCTGCTGGCAGGGGTCAAGCCCTCAGAAACAATAACCACGGTTCTGCTTTGGTCAACAAAATATTGTATAATATCTCATTAAGCTGATTAGTATGCTGTGGAAGCCACTGTGCTATAACGTGTGATTATAATCATCCCCCCCCAAAAAAAGAGGAAAAAAAAGAAAGAAAGTCCTTTCATGGACGGCAGCGTAAAGCACTGGCATTAGGTGACTTCCCTTTAGAGGAAAGTGGGATCATTTTATACAGCTTATGGACACAATCTGGCAGCAATGGGGCACACCCACGTTAAAAATATGTGCACACATGTTCGGTATACACTTTACAGGCACAGAGGGCAGCTGAGGTTCTGCAAGACTCTGTCCCCCCCCCCCCTCTCTCCACCTACAGTATGTGTCGAAAGCAGGGAGGACTCCACATTGTGCTTGGCTCATTTGTTTTCCCGTTCATTTGAATGTTTCCCCTCTTCCGTCACTATCGCCCGTCAGTGGGAGGTTAGTAGACATAAGGGGCGCCTGTTCTTTGAGCCATCGGCCCCTCCGACACACTGCGGATGGTGGATTCTTATCTTGCAGACATGAATTAGACACTGTGAGCAGCTTCCACTTGTGTTTAAAGGAATGTGACACTTGTGGGCTGCCCTTTGAATTCCCCTTGTGCCCCCCCCCCCCGCATGTATCTTAAGCAATTTTACTGAATTCATCAAGAATATAATGGGCATGCTATGTTCTGCGGGCTTATGGGGAACAGTGAGATATGCCCCTGTCAAAGCCCACTTAAATTTACGAGCGATGTTATGGCCGCGCTCTCGTGTGACTTGAATAATGCCGCGCTCGTCTGAGAAATAAAGCGTCGTAAAAAAAAGGCCTAATAATAAATTTAAAAAAAGTTTACACTTGATTGAAGATGTACACATTTGCATGCTGTGTATGTGTACATTTATATGGGGGTGGGGGTGGGGGTGGGGGGGATAATATTGGTGGGAAAGATAAAACTTTGTTAGACTGCTTTGAATGGCTTCGGTTTTAAATTGTATTTACGTGACACCCCCAGCTTCCATTGCAGGGCGTGCATATATATTGGAGGAGACCTTATTTGAATGGGCCCTTTTTTTTATATGGAGGCGGCTGCCTTTTGGAATAGAAATCTGTGATTTAAACTAGGCTGATGAGCTGTTGCTCATTTGGGGAGATAGCAGCTTGCCCTTTTCTTCAATTTGATTTCTGCCTTTATCTTTAACATATAACAAAGGCAGATAGACAATGGAATAATGTGAAGCGAACTGACGAATTCAGTTTGTGTTTTTTTTATTTTTTATAAACGTATCCTGGCTGACGAGCGTATGCAAATGAGACACATTAATATGCTCGCCCCGCTCCCCAGTCATTTTATATTTTTCCCCCTGATTAAAAAGGACATTTCTTATGTGACATCCTCCCTCTGCTCACATCAACACACACACACACACATGCGAGGAATCTGAGGGTGATGTACAAACACACACACACACACACACACACAGGCTTATACACAACCCCTTTGACTACAGACAACAATTCCATATGCGCATGCCCTCCAAAAGACACTAGTGCAACTCACCCGATGCGATCAAATGGCTGCCCAGCAGATATCACAACAACAGCTCACCCGGACTGCCACGAGTCGAGAGCAGAACTGCCCGTCACATGCACGAGGGGGCGGGGGGATGACAACCGAACACACTATTGTTGTACTCTGCTTTTTTCTTTCTTTTGGAAGATGGAGGCTCAGGTTTGTCATTCTTACCCGTCGTATTAAGGGAAGACTCCACTTTGTCCCCATAATGTTTCTCTGTCTCTGCCATGGCTGCATCGACTCCGGCGTGAACAACACATGCACTCTGCAGCTCTGTGCCGGTACAGTATCTGTCGGCCGCTGCTCTAACCTGCATAACCTTATCATTTCCTGGCATGTACAGCAATGCTGCCTCATTAAAAAAAAAAACTAGCGGCTCCCTCTGATACCTTCTGAAACCACAAAGACTTCCTTTCGCATTTTTCTCACGACGGTTCAGTTGTTGTCTTTATACTTTGTGGTTTAATATTCAGCAAAGCGCCACGTGCACCCGTAAACACACAGAAACCTGCATGCACGCACACACGCACGTAAACTGATTTCACTCAGTTTCTCTAAATGCATTTTTCTCCTCTGCTCTTCTTTTTTCTTTTTTTTCAGCTTTTTTTTTCCTCTTCGAGTCTCAGCTTAATTATAAGTGGTATCTGTAACACAATGGAAGTGTATTTCAGTCAGCATTTGAATATGCTCAGTTCATTTCGGTCTTATCAATGGCACCATGCATCATAAATGCATAAGGGATTTGTATGTGTTTCTCCCTAATTGTAACCACATAAAGTATATGAAAGACAGTGTCAATATTAGGAATGAGCTACCTGTTATGAATTCATATTTCAATAAACAACTTCAAGCAAATATGCTGCGTGAATTTACTTTTCGGGGCCCGAGCTTTGTCGTGAAACTTTGGCGTGACATTTAAGACGAGATGGGGGAGAAACTAAAGGAATCGAAAAGCCATTAGTTGGACTTTACTTTGTTATTTTGACACTTATCGACACAAATCCCATCGACTAATCACAATGCAATACCTCATTAAGCCCTAATGAAGTAATTCATTGCATTAAACAAATCAATCATTATTCACAATGCGCTGAATTCCATCATATTTCCACCAAATCGTTAATGTGGCGGGGACGGGGGACGGTGGACGAGGGGGGTCAGTGTTGCAGCTGCACTGGTTTGTAGGCTGAAGGGACAATGTGGGTGTTTACCATGTGTGCCACGCAGAGTCGAACGCTAAATATGAAGTGTAAGCTGCATGGGTCAATCAGAGGCCTTCAAAAGCTGCGAGTATGTTTTCAGAGCACAAGTTCCTCGTGGTTTCAGAGCCCAGTTACCTAAATGTGGGTCCGCTCGGCGTCGAAGAGAGAACGGACCTGATGTGACTTTCCACCTGGCTTGGATTTGGCTTCTATTGCAGGTGGTCTTTGCAAGGCGTCTAATTAATTCAATAAAGGATCAGCCTTGTTTTCCTTCCTCTCTCTCTCTCTTTGACTTCGCTGCTTTATTACTTTCTGTAATGAGGCGAAAACACTCTGAACCTGCACATGGAAGGGAGTCACACGACCCCCCACCCCGCCAGATTCAATCTGCCATCCCTGGAGCCTCTTGATCAAAATATAAGTTAAAAAAAAGAGGATATGAAGCTTGGATATCAAATCTTGTCTCAATTTGATTTGAAATTTGTTATATCTGTAATTGTTTACATATATGCACAAACACACGTTGACTGTTTTGCGATGTATATTTTTTAATGCAAATACTTAAAAAATCATTCATAAACTACTACTTCTACTTGGAGCCGGAAAGAGGCCAAAAACACCAGCTGCACTCTAATGCACCATGGTGTGTGTTGTAGCAGACACCTTGTAAAGCAAAACAATAGAAAGACCAGAAAAGGCATCCTTGTTTTTGTTTTGTTTTTTTACACAGAAACAACATCCAACAATTGTCAAACTTGTCAAAGAAATTTTTAAAAGAAAACATGGGATTAACACATAACCCCCTTGAAAATATGAGCGAGGACTTAATGAGAGCGAGGACTCGATAGATCGGTGCCAACTATGAATGAACAGCCCCGGCCCCTCCTGCTTTCTCTCGCACAATATGTCATTGAGGGCTGTTTAAGAGCTCCTGTCAACAGGTAGTTCAACTTTCAGCTCATCCCCGCTGATCAGTGGGAGCCCCCCCCCTGCCCCCCGACAGAGAGAAAAGAAAGACACCGGGAGGGAGCGAGAGCGGGGGGAAAGAAAAATGTTGTGGGCCTTTTTATCCGCCCATCGCTCTGACAGCCTTGCAGGGGATGCCATGGGAGGAAGATCAATGCAGGACAAGCGGATTCCCACAGTTCATTGTTCCGGGCCAGCCAAATCATCTTCCCAAGACGGCCGGGAGCTCAAAGCTTCCCTTTATGATAACCATCCCTGGTATTATTCCCACTATGATGATGGTGACCTGCAGATGTCTCTGTCTGTGTGTGTGTGTGTGTGTGTGTGTGTGTGTGTGTGTGTGTATGTGCGTGCATCTCTGAGCACTTCTCCCCTCCCGAGTGCTCTACAATAGCGGCTACAGCAGCGTGGACGGACCCCTGCTGCAGCGAATAAAGTGGCGGCCGCGGGATTAATAGCGCCAAACATTTGTTAAGCAGTCGCTGTTTTAGTGAAGTTCAGCAACGGAAAAATAATAAAAAAATACATTTCATGGTTATAGTAATTTGTGTTGTTGTGTGTCACTGAACTGGCGATGGCTCGAGCTATTAACAGATATTTATCAGGTCACTGATACAGTCCTATTGGGATAGCACACATGAAAGACTTGAGCTGAAATATATATACATATATATATATATATATATATATATATATATATATATATATATATATATATAACTTTTGCTGAAATATATATAGTTATTGGGAAAACGTTAAATTATATTCAAAAACATTTATATTGAAATTATGAAATAAATAACAAAAATACTGGTGCAAAACTCCAGAGAGACTGAGAGAATCACATTCAAAAAACACAAAAGTTCTCCAACAAATCCCCTTTAGAACAACTAATACCTCCGGTCAGTGAAGAACACTGTGAGATGCCATCTCCAGAAATCTGGAAAAGAATACGCAGTGAGTAAAGAATTGTTTAATCTTTTTTGAAGTTCCAATTTTGTTATGTATTTATGCTGCAATGTGTTCCAGGCAGCCATTGTTGGATCAATTTCCCTGCATACTGTAATGCAAATCCACATTAACAATGCCACATTGTTGACAACAGAGCACAGGCATGACATAGGTTTTTTAAGTATCTGCATATTGATTCATGCAGTGCAGTAAAATGGCTAGAAATCAATTGCGACCTGAAAATAATACATTTGATACCTCGCCCAAAAATGTGAATCACTACGAACTTGGAAAAGTACGGCCTGTTAAATGTAAATCATACGAAAACACCAGAAACGGTGGGGGGCTTTGTTGGAAGAAACCACAGCAAAAGTTTCCTCCTGAGTGCCTCGATGACAAAGGGCCCCCCAAAGGGGGATATAAAGTGCCGCTTTACAGTGCACTTTCAGTATAGAAAACATAAAGGGCCCCATAAGGTAAACTTCCAGTGGAGAAAACATGATGATGTTCCCCATAAGGTAAACTTCCAGTGGAGATAACATGACGATGTTCCCCATAATGTAAACTTCCAGTTGAGAAAACATGATGATGTTCCCCATATGGTAAACTTTCAGTGGAGAAAACATGATGATGTTCCCCATACGGTAAACTTTCAGTGGAGAAAACATGATGATGTTCCCCATACGGTAAACTTTCAGTGGAGAAAACATGATGATGTTCCCCATACGGTAAACTTTCAGTGGAGAAAACATGATGATGTTCCCCATAATGTAAACTTCCAGTGGAGAAAACATGATGATGTTCCCCATAATGTAAACTTCCAGTGGAGAAAATATGATGATGTTCCCCATAATGTAAACTTCCAGTGGAGAAAACATGATGATGTTCCCCATAATGTAAACTTTCAGTGGAGAAAACATGATGATGTTCCCCATAATGTAAACTTCCAGTGGAGAAAACATGATGATGTTCCCCATAATGTAAACCTCCAGTTGAGAAAACATGATGATGTTCCCCATAAGGTAAACTTTCAGTGGAGAAAACATGATGATGTACCCACTGCATGAACCTCTACCCTTTTGTTATGTTTTGGCCCCTGACCCTCAGACAGTCCACCACTGACCTGCAAGGTCCTTAAACAAAAAAACACAGCTATTGTTTTCTCCTCACAGTTTAAAGTCTTTGCAGACCCAGATTTGAACTTCTAGAGCTTCTCTTTAAACATTGTATTGTATGTATATTAATGCCGGGTTCCATTTATGGCTTTATTTCTAGCGAGTATGACTCAACGATCAACTTCCTCCTGGCTCTGATGTTTGTTCATGTACCCGTGTGCTCCGGTCTTGCTTGCGTGTCTCGTGACTAAACTCTTCTACTCCCTGTCAAATCAGTCAGAGAACCATGACATACAACGCTGCGTGCGCTGTGTGTGTGTGTGTGTGTGTGTGTGTGACAAGAATCGTGGCGGTGCAGAGCGCTCAAGCATGGATAGACTGCGGTAAAGAAAGAGGTCAGAGAGACAATGACCACAGTGTATCTGTCACAGCTTACATCACTGGTCACCCTCTGTGCAGCAAACACACACACACACACACACACACACATACACGCCCACACGCACACACACAAACACACGCACACACACACCCACAGAAATCTGTAGGTCACATTATGGGGCCAGCGCTGCCTTTGTCTCTCGCGGAGTGACTGCGGCGATGACATACACGACTCAAAGCTGAGACTAAAAACCTGAGTGGAGTCTCACTCGGTTTCTCAGGTGGCGGCGGCGAGACGGAGACAAACAGAGAGGAAGGGAAAGTAGTTGAATGTCAATACGGCCTAAATAACAGAATATCAGAAATAATTGCTGTTTTCTTCCGCTCATGCTGGGCGCATTCTGGTAGAGTTTTGCATAATGACTACAGTCGGGGGGGGGGGGGGGGGGGGGGCTGGAGGTAATGGTGGTGGGTGTATGGCGGCTGTGGAGGTGGTGGTAAAGGAGGGGTTGTTGTGACAGGTGCTGAAATCAAACTAGGGAGGCAAAGGGAGACAAAGGTTCAATTTACTAAGAGGAGACTTTAATTGTTACACAGCTAATTAAGAGAAGAAGAATCCTTTTTTTTGCACTCTCGACTATTTACCGAGAGCTGTGTGTGCATACATTGGGAGGTAAATTGGGTCTTCAAGCCAAGTGAGCCTATAGTAAAGAGCCAGTGTATGTGTGTCTGTGCATGTGCGTGCGAGTGTGTGTGTGTGTGTGCGTGCGTGTGTGTGAGAACGGATGAGGTGCTATACCTCAACATACAACATCTCTTTTCACAGCTTCTCTGCAGTTGGGAGTTTGGGACTTTCTCTCTGAAACAAAAGTCTATGGCTAATTAGCGGCACTCATTACAGGAAGCGAGTCAGGTAATTATTTTACATCATGCTGCCGATAATTGAATGATTCTTCAATGTCTGAATGTCTGTTTGAAAGTACTTTTTTTTCTCCGCTCAGCCCCCTCCCTCGCTCCCTTCTTCTTCTTCTTCTTCCCCCCTTTGTCTTTGACGGAGATAAGAGAGGGAGGCTGGATACAGGTACCGACGCCATATGCTCTTGAATGAAAAAGCTCTTCTGTCGAAGCAAATGGGATTTTTAAATATTGAAACTGCCGCATGTCTTTTTAATATGACCGTGTTAAATCTCTCTTTATTCCATCACTTTGATAAACTCCCTCCTTTCCATCGCTCTCCTCTCCCACTTTCTGCTTCTCCTCTCTTCACCGTTAATCTGAAGAGTTTGAAGGGAACTTCAGCTCTCTGAGAAGTAGTTAAACTTATTATGCAACCAGGCAGTGTCTTTTTTCTTTCTTTTTTTTCTTCTTCTTCTTCAAGCAGCACACTTCCTGTTTAAGAAAGCAAACTAATCTTATCAAAGCCATCAAGAAGCTCAGACTCGAGTGGAAATGCCTGCGACTCTCCGCATGTGTGTTACAATATCTCTTAGTGGCTTTATGACGGCTATTGTTCTCACGCACTTTCGCCGGGGTGCCTGAGGAGGAAGAGAGAAGAGAAGAGAAAAAAAAAAGGGCAAATCACCGCAGTCTTCTTTCCCATCCTTTCGCTTCGAAAGTCAGATATGTACAGCGAGCTAATGTGGCACTCAATATGAAAGGAAAGAACGAGTGGGAGTGAAATGTGCATTATCTACTTTAAGGCCAGGGTGTATTTATTACAGACTAATTGTGGCAGAGGAAGTGCTTTGGAGGGGTGTGCTCTCGGGAGAGAGGGCGGAGGGCCTCGGGGGCCTAAGAGAGCATGTTTATCTATCCGACTTTATCAGAAAAACACTGTGGCGACTGCTCTTAAGATCAGAGGGCGGTGGGTTTGGAAGGAGGGGGGTGAATAGATTCACGGGAGGAAATAAAATAAAAGAAAGAGGGAAGATGAGAGGAGTGTGGGGGGGGCGGGGGAAACGGGAGTGAGAGAGGAAGAGACGTGTCAGCATCTGCGACCATGCCAACGCCTCAGTGAAAGGCAGCTGTGATTAAAGCCGGAAGGAGAAGTTGGGTGAAGCCTCACAGGAGCCTCTGTGAACCGGACTACAAAACGCACTGTTACACACACACACACACACACACACACACACACACACAGGAACACACATAGGAACACACAGACACACACACGCACACATTTGTTCAGATTGTGGTCGACGCAAAACTCATGCAGACACACCTGGTAACTCCAGCTACAGCTCCAATGTCAGTCGGAGCAACCAATATAATATCGAGAGTGGGGAAGAGATCAAGGTTTACGGGTCCAAACCAACACAGGACTTTCACCCAGGAGGCTTTCCTTTGGCCTACTTTTTGTTACGTAGCTAGTGTAGCTTACATAAACACGCGTATTGTACAAGCCAGGCGTACCTCGCCACGATCTTTATTTAGCTTCAAGTCTAACCATGTACTTTTGCAGAAAACTAAAAAGTAAGTAAACATACGTTGGACACTGCGTATAACGCACGGGAAACTGACGCGTCGCCACACGGCAAGTATAAAAGCGGTGCCAGAGGGGTATGTAGAGGGTATGAAGAGGGTACATAGAGGGTACATAGAGGGTACGTAGAGGGTTCGTAGAGGGTACGAAGAGGGTACGAAAAGGGTACGTAGAGGGTTCGTAGAGGGTACGAAGAGGGTACGAAAAGGGTACGTAGAGGGTTCGTAGAGGGTACGAAGAGGGTACGAAGAGGGTACGAAAAGGGTACGTAGAGGGTATGTAGAGGGTACGAAGAGGGCATGTAGAGAGAAGTAGAGGGTACGAAGAGGGTATGTGGAGGGTACGAAGAGGGTACGTAGAGGTACGTAGAGGGTACAAAGAGGGTATGTAGAGGGTACGAAGAGGGCATGTAGAGGGTACGAAGAGGGTATGTACAGGGTATGAAGAGGGTATGTAGAGGGTATTAAGAGGGTATGTACAGGGTATGAAGAGCGTCTGCAGGGCCAATGACCAAGTGTCCGCATTTGACGAGTAAAAGATAATAATAAGGATTAAGATTAATGTTTTGTGCAAAATAAATGTGGTCAATATCCAATATATATGGTGTGTCTGTGTGTGTTTGTGTGTGTGTGTGTGTGTGTGTATCGGTCTCAGAAGGTATGCTGTGGCCATGGTCCAGGACTCTGTGCGTCTGTCTGCACCATGAGCATCAGCTCGGAGCGGTCTGTCCCGGCCAACACTGCATTGCTCTCATTCTTCTCTGCCCTGCCTGACCTTCAGCATTGTCACAGACTTATCTGCCACAACAAAGGCTACAGTACACACACTCATTAAAAAGACACACACACACAGGCAGGCACGCGCACACACACATGGACGCACACATGCACTTTTGTAGATGCGTGCTCTTGTGGGGAGCTACGTTCATCAGGGCAGTGGATGGTTATAATGGAAAATGACCTCTCTGTTGTACACTGTGTGAACTTATCCCACAGACACACACAGACACACAGACACAAAATCTGTGCAGGGACAATAATGCTTAATGTCTCCCTGTCTGATCAGGCGCTAACCTCCAAGAACGGATTCCTAAAAAAAATCCCGAAACGGCGCAGCTGCGGCCTGTCGGGAGGAGCGGCTTCATATTCATGAGGAGCGCATCAGACGCTGTCGTCGTTGTCGGAGAGGCGGCCTGCTCGGGAACGCTCGCATCCCCTTATTGTTCCTGGCAGGAATATCTTTGACATTTACGGCGGGGCGTCATGAAAACGCCTGACACCGGCTAGCTAGCTCGCTTGCTTTGTTCCTGCCACTTGACGGAGCGCTGAAGAGGCTGCAGCCCTCGCCCTCACTCCCCCACCACACACACACACACACACTCCATGAGTTCCAGAGCAGCCCCGGGGGGTGTTGGATGTGGGCAGTTGGTGGGAGGTGGAGCTGGGGTGTGGGTGGGTTATAATGCCGTCTCCCATCGCCGCCAAAATAATAAATAAATCCCTCTTCCTTTTCTGCCTCACCTCCTTGGCAATCCCCCCCACTCGCCCCCCCTCCCATCCCCTTCAACCCCGCCGCACTCCTCCCATCCCTCTCCATATTTTCTCCCCCTGCATCTGATTAAGTTAACAATGTGGTGTTATTTGCATGCTGATTTTGCACACCCCGACCCCCCCCCCCACACACACACACACACCACCCGCTCTCTCTCTCTCTCTCTCTCCCCCTGTCTCTCTCTCTCCTCAATTCTCTGACAAACAAGAGAGGCAGGATCACAGTAATGTGATAGCACAGCAGCCAGCCAACGCAATCTGCCTCAAAGACCAGGTGTTCGCAATCCACCTCCCTCTTAATTCCTGCCCCCATCATTTCTCTTGTTTTTATTCCTGTTATTCGTCTCTCTTTTTCTTCCCTCCCCTAGTTCTTCTTCTTCTCCCCTCGTCTGCTCTCATCTATCCCTGGTGTGTTTATAAGGTTGTATTATAATCAAATCTGGAGCGAGGGAGGCCTGTCTTTTTTTATTAATTATAGGCCACAGTTGATGCGAATGTATTCCGAAAGCATCTTCAAAATAGGTCGGCGGTACAGTTTGCTATTCTTATCACATTTAAATGTCAACATGGTGCAAAGCCCTACAAATTAGTTCAGGCAGGCTTCAACCCCCATTTAACATTTAAAGCGCCATTCTGTAGGGCTCAAAGAGCGATTTAAATCAGTTTACACACACACACACACACATATATAAATACAGAGATAGCGCTTCGTCTTTCAAACTTCTCATTTCAACACAGGCATTTAACTGCCAACCTTTTGCCTGAGAGAATGCAGTGTGCCATCGAGAAGATGTGAGGGGACGTGGGGGGAGAGAAAAAAAGAGCAGGATGAGAGAACCAAAAAAAAGAGATATAAAGCAACAGAAACAATGCATTAGCTTCATGAATAATAAATATGTCCGTCTACCCATGCAGAAAAAATCCAGGTTTCCAGCATCTCTGCGTAAATCCACTGTCCGAATGAATAAATCAGAACAGGGGGACATTTTCTTGAGCTCCAGCCTATCACTGGTAAATAACAACAATGATTTGAAACACATCTGTTCGTAAGCAGTGCCAACTAACCCCCATAGAGCAGCACGAGACAATAGAAGCCTCGCGCTGTTGTTCTACATATCGGTGGCTGGGCATATCAAATAGAGTTTACCCATCTTACACACACACACACACACACACACACACACACACACACACACACACAGATCTATTGAAGCAAACAAACATCATCAACAAATAGGAATCACGTACAAAACAGTCGACATTAGTACCCTCAACAAAAACACAACTGTATTATCCCTGTTTCAATAGGAAATCTGAGATGAATTAAAAGCCTGATCCGTGGAACGTGACAGCTGGACATAATTGAAGGAGTACAATATTAGTGAAGTTAAGAACCATGACTTGAGTCCAAGTATTGAAAATGTCTTATTTCAAACTTTTCGGGGAAAAGGTCCTCCCTAGAGTTTTAACGAGGTACCATTGAACATAAATCCTAAAACCGCCTAAGCACATTGGAAGCCGTTTGCTTGACTTCCCAAAAGGGACCCCAACTGCGTTGGCTTGATTGATTTGGTCCAGGTCATTATGATTAATACAAGTGTGAAGGAGCCACACGGTCACACTCTCAGGCCTCCGGAGAGTAGCACGGGAAGAATGAGAGCATAATAGACGACCTGTGTCGCCTGGGAGAACGTTGATAACCGGCGAAACTTCAGGTTACGTTCATTGGAAACATTTTCACACAAACTCACTTCCAAATGTCTTTGTCGAAGACACAATATGTTCAGTGCTTGAAGCGGGATAAATAAAAAAGTAAAAAGTGCCAGTGCTCCCTTTATTCCCATGCTGCCGGATGTATCAGCAATCATTATTGCATTCCGAATTTCTACAGTGAATAAAAGATACTGGGAGATATTGACGATCTACACACCATAAATGCATTTGTGTTGGACGGATGCATTTGAGTGTATCTGTGTTGTGAACAAAAGGGCAGCGAAAGTAGGGCGGTCCAAACCACTTGCTGGAAGTGGCCAAACCAGTCCACCATGTGACATTGTTGGTTAAAGGGAAGTGTAATGTAACTATAGATCATAACCATAACTTTGGACACTGACTAGATGAGCAGAAGATTAGGATTACGGAGGGGGGGGGGGGCTTTTGGTTGAGGTGTGCTGAACGTTGACATACATTTGACTGAAACCACCATCGTTCTCTAACATCAGTGCTTCTATTGCCTAAATCTAGCCAACGGTGGGAATCGGGACGTCAACGCCGGTCCTCCAGTGGTAAAGTCCTCCACTTCACACCCACAATACATAAACATACATTGAACTAAAACTTCCTTCACATGAAACAAAGACAACCAAAAGAAACCCGAGCTGCGATTTTGTGTTTCTCCTCAACATAATTGTGTGAAAATCTGCAGCATATAAACTTGTAGGAGGCAGGGTTGTCAGTTGGTTGTCACGAATGGTTTGTCAACATTAAAGTAATTAGTAGTGATACTGGATTGTAACCCATCTACGTTCGGGGATGGTCATTGACAATAAATTGTACTTAATTTTTTGATTTTTCAGGCACCTAAGTGAAATCTTTCAACTGCGGCTTGGTGAAAAGAAAGAAATAAAAGAAAAGAAAAAGAAGAAAAAAACGTTACTCGTCAATCGCCACCCTCTTAAAATAATGAATTCCTTCAGATTGCGACGTTAAACAACTCTTTTCTGCCTTTTAACTGGGCACGGAGTTGCCTTCCAAATACGCACACATCCAAGCAAGATGATGATGTTCAGCCTCGAGGAGAAGTTGGCCCCGGAAAGCTGTTTCGTGCCATCGAGACGCAGGATCAACTGCGAGCCGATGGGGGACGTGCGCACACACACACACACACACACACACACACACACACACAGCCCCGCAGCAGGAGGCTTGTTAGGAGACTTGCTTTGCATCGTTACACTGCTGACCCCAGTTGTTCCAATGACTATAAGAATGTCTAGGAGGGACCAACTGAAGCAAGCAAAGCAGACAAATCGCAGATAACAAAAGTCCCGAGACGGACGTTCTAAAAAGAAATCAAAAAATCTAGGAAGCCTAAATGGAGATCCATAACACTAATACACTCCTCAATTGAGTTCAGTCCATTTTGGTTATGTATTAGTCTACCGTTACACTATATACGCATAAGTATATATTAGGTAGCCTAATATGAGAAGAAGAGCCAGTAAAGGGGTCATAGAGAGACTTCGGTATCAGCTTACAATTGCCCTATTACATCAGCATAAGTAACTGAATCCAAAGAGCTAACTAGCTTATAAGAGACCCAATCCCTCTGCCTGGCTATCCTCTACCTCTAGGCTTGGCTATGACTCTTCCCCAGTCCGGCTCAGAGCGGAATGTTCTATGGGTGTGCCTAATGCGGACGCGCCGAAATGTCAAAGCATTACATATCCCTTTTTTCTTCACGCAGAGTGGGCCCCGAGGGATTAATTGACGACGCTGCAAAGTAAGTCGGAGAGCCGCGAGACGGGTGTGATGAAGATGAATCGGTTTCATTAGAGGGCAAACGGGGCCTGATGGCGACGATTGGCATTGAGAGGGGGTGGGGGTGCGGACGCGTTTCTGTGTTCGCGGTTCCGCGGTGTGACACGTACCGTCATGTCGGCTGCTCACTTTGGGCCAATTCGCATTTAACATGTGTTAAACCCCCCCTCCCCCACATCTTGTCTTTCTCTGAACCAAACCAGGAAGGATGAGCTTCCCAACGACTGCCTGGCAACTTCAAATACTCGTCAAACCAAGAACAGAGCCAAAGACAGAGAGGAGAGAAGGGGCTCCACTACTATCCCGCGGCCTTCGTTTACCAATTATACTGAGTACCTGCTGACAGGTGGGTTGTCACAGTGTCTGCTTAGCCCCCCCCACCCCCCCCCCCCCCCTTCATCAACATCACCATCTCTCTCCATCCCCGCTCTGTTACAGGAAGCTCCTCGCACCTCCAGGCGAAGGGAGGGGAATGAAGAGATGGAGGAGGATAGTGGAGAGTTTGGCTTCAAGACTCCTTTTGATTTGAGATACAACCGCTGCACCCGGAGCAGTTTTTTGGGTGTTTTTTATTTTTATCCCGTCGCGTTTTACTCACTGTGGCCTCGTATAAAGTCATGCCCCTCTATAGAAATGCATGACTAAACGTAGAGGGGACCTCAAATATTTCTATCGGGAAGTATAAGGCCGCAAATTATACAATTTGTTGAATTTAGTTGAATTTATTTAAAAAAATAAAGTTAAAGAATGGAAACCTATGTATTACCAATATTAGAGAAGAAAAGGGCACGATATGCTAAACATATTTAACTATTTGCATATTTCCAATGTCCTCTCCTCACAGCTGAGTTACAGTATGACAGTTGTTGTCATGTGATTGCTGATCTCAGTAGAGTCAATCATTTCCCAACTGCACTGACCAGTGCATTTTCTATTTTACAGAATCTGGTTACTTCATTAGGGTTCTGGGGTTCAGAGGGTAGATGATGGTGGATGACCAGAGGGCCCGTGGTGACATTGTTGTCCTTATTTTGTCTAAGTGGAAAAAAAAAAACTGATTAAGATCTTAATGGAACAATATGGCTGCTGGTGATTGAATTGATCATAGTTGTTGCCCTAATGCTCTCCTTGGAAGCCATTGACCAGGAACCTACAATATCAGAACTGGAACACAATAATCAAGTTTTTGATAAAATATCAATATGTCGGTACATTTCTTTCTCTCTCTTTTTTTCCCTCTAACTGTGTCTTTCCAATAGCCACTCTTTCTTGAAGCCCTACAAGGAGGTGCCCCCCCCTGCCCACTTCTCCCGCGTCTTGCCGTCTCAGAAACTCAGCCAGCCAACGAACACAACTGAGACAAAACATAACCATAATGGCTCATTAAAGGGAATGGAGATGACTTAGGCAAACAAAGCAGCCTTCACTGGGCTGTCACCGAAACTCCTGTGATGGTGCGTCCAAACTCGCGCTGGAGACAAGGAGGCAAAAGTGTCATCCTCCCACCAGAACCCGCGGTGGTTTTGGAGTGTTTTGACTGCGCCCGTCGCGTCTCTGTATTTGTTCAGTGACAAATCGAATGTGTGCACAGCGGAGTGATGGGCCTCCGTGCTCCGGAGAGAGAGCCCAAGTGGGTGTTCACCCACTTTCGTTCTACTTTATTAGCGACGAGGTACGACTCTATTCGTGTGCAAACCCATCCCACTTCTACACAGAGTTTTTCGGAGTTAGACTCAGGGTGAGGTTAAGGTTCAGCTAATTGTTTGGCTTAAACATGGTCAGGATAATAACTTGGGGAGGATGTTATTAAGATGAATTGGGTTGCTGCCTCTGGTTCTTTCAAAAAAATGGGGGACAAGAAGAAAGTACAAAAGGTCTGTCAGTGGGCCGGTCCGACAGGCGCCTAAAGGACAGCTTCAGTGCTCATTGTCCCGCGCTCTCAAAGGACCCGATTCGCTGGCCAATCATCAACAGGGAGTCAAGGGCAGTCAGCACAGCCGGTACGCAGACAGTGTCTTTTCAAAATAAACTTCCAACATGGTTCTTTAGTTGTTAGGTTTAGTCACGCAACCACAATACTTCGGAAAAGATCGTGGCTGGGTTCAAATAAGGACGTATGTTAAGTAAAATTACTATGCTTCGCTAGTGGTGCCAGACATGTCCAGAAATGAACTGACAAAACTACAGTGAAACAACGATGACTTGATTCCACACAGGACACATATGGTGGTCTCCCGGGTCAAAGTCCTGTGTTTGGTTTGATCCATACGCCACCCCACATCAGCATCGATGTGAACAGGGTTTAATGACAGACACATTACTAGTGACAGCACTCTCTCTCACACACACACACACACTGTCTCATGTCTCTACTATTCTTTTAAATGACTGAGACAAGATAGTTCAAGTCCCAAGTGTGTTACATCCAAAGGACTCTTTGAAAAATAAGAGTCTGCTTCTCACACAGTGAGTTTCTTTACTGCAGCCAATAAAAGTGTTACAGTGAAGGCAGAAAGCTTATTTTTTTGTGTGTGTGTGTGTATATATTGGAGGCAACAGGGGAGCACGGGCCTTTATACATATTCACATTTCTCACGACATATTAAGAGACGTTTTTTCTCAGACCGAACTCGTGCCGCCGAATGAATGGGAAGTGAGTGGCGATCGCGTTCACTCCATCCCGCTTTACACTTCGGTCAGAACATGTATTTTTTGGGCGGGTTTTCATTACCGTTTCTTGTATGTACAGCTAATCTCATAGGCCGCCACTGACCCCGCTGTGAAAGCACGGTCGTATCTGCTTAGCAATCCCCCCGGTAATTAAGGAAGGCCCGCACCATGCCTAAACCTCTCCCTGACACGGTGTTGTGTCTGCGTTGCATGGAGACAAGGAGTCATAAGAGGCTTAAGGCTCATGTACCTGTCCGCTCTGTGCTCACGCTTGTGTGTGTGTGTGTGTGTGTGTGTGTGTGTGTGTGTGTGTGTGTGTGCGTGTGTGTGTTTGTGTGTGTGCGTGTGTGTGTGTATGAGTGTCTTTCAAGAATAGCGGGACAGAAGATTAAAACAGTGATCAGAAAAGTAGAATTAACCACCTTTACAGCTTTCTTAATTACTGTGAAGTCCACCTCTGTGTGAGCAGCACTATAAATACCTTCCAACTCCCAAGAGGCCCTGCAAATACAACTTGTAAATGAATGAACACACACACACACACACACACACACAAGCAAACACACACATCCTTTTCACAGAATGACCAAAAACTGAACCCGCCACTTCTCAGAAACTGGGCCAAACCATATGTCCTTGTGCGTATTTTGGGATCAGGCTAATTCATTTTGATGAAGGCATAAAAAATGATATCTTCAAAAAGACAGAAAAAAAAAACTGGATGAAAAAGAGGAAATGTGGGGAGAAAAAAAAGAAAAAAAAGAAAAAACCAAGAACAGATAGATATGTTAGGAGACAGAGAAGAAGAAGAAGAAGAAGAAGAAGAAGAAGAAGAAGAAGAAGAAGAAGAAGAAGAAGAAGAAGAAGAAGAAGAAGAAGAAGAAGAAGAAGAAGAAGAAGAAGAAGAAGAAAAGAAAGAAGAAAGAAAAAAAGCGAAGCAGGAGGGCGGGCCGTGGGGAATAGGTGTGATGAATCCAGGTCTTGTGGTGAGTTCCAGGGGAGTAAAATAAGGTTGAACCTCGGTAGGATCAGCATCCAGGGTAACATTACAGTGAGAGTAGATTATTTGACAGGGATGAAATGATCTGTAATTAGGACAAACAGTACTAAAAGCAAGTTCAAAGTCAGTATTTCTGAAATGGTTTGGGTGTGTGAGTGGTGTGTGTGGATTCACAGGATGGCAGGAGTTGAAAGAGAGTACAAAAGAAAAAAGAAAAAAAGAATAGGAGATGTAAAGACGATATGTTCTTTAAGGGAGATAACTGAGGAATCTGAATGTTGAGACAATGGATCGGAGAGAGAGAGAGAGAGAGAGAGAGAGAGAGATGTTAGAAAGTGACCTGTGAGAAAGGTCCAATGGTTAAGAGAAAGTAGACAAGGTGAAGCCTGCTGTTGGTGTTTAGAACAGCAGGGGAGAGCGAGAGAGAAAGAAAGAAGGAGAAAGAGAAAGGGGGAGAGTAACAAAGGAAATCCCCTGCAGGAATGAGCCGCAATCCATCATAGGCAAAAAATGTAAATAAAATAAGAAATCACAACAAGTGTTCCAACACTTATCCTTTCATGCAGCTCACCAAAAAGACATGTCCAGCGCTGTCTTTTTGCATTGTTCGGGCCCCTAATAGATCTGAGAACTGGCAAACTGGGCCCAGTGTGGCTCAGAAAGATGGTGAGCACGGATTTTGGATTTCGTAATATGTAATTAGGGCAGCTGGAAGGGGTGGTCTACGGGTGGAACAGACACAGGACTTTCACCCAGGAGACCGCCGATTGTGTCCCGTGAAAATCCCCGAAATGAAATGTGGACTTCACACTTGTGACGTAACACCGTTACAAAGTCCTCTAAGGGCGGTTGTTGCCTACTTATGCTAGTGACGTTGTTACATTATTATTAACATGATTATTAGCCATGATAATTCTTCTAACGTCAGCCAAGTCGTTTGTGTTGCCTAAACCAAACCAATTGACCCACGTGGCTTTGTGTGTGTTACGATACGTACAACACTAATGTTTTTTTCCAGCGACTGGGTTGAATCTAACGATAACCAGGCACTAAAGATGAAGTGAAGGCACCCTCTGTTGTTCCCTTCACTGTTCTGCAATATCAGGGACTTATAACACAGCAAAAAGGTACATAATATCCACGCTGCTGTTTACTGCGCTGTCGTATGTAGCTAAACACACTGAGTGTTTCAAGAGAAACATGATAGCAACTAAAAATCTGAAAACGAGGAGACTCCATTAGCAACAATTCGTCCCAGAACAAACGAGTGAGAGTAGAAACAGGACAAACTAGCTGTCAAATGAAGAAGCCTGAGCGACTCAACAGGCTATCGTGTTTTTAAAAAGTCTTGAATAACTCATGGCTGTTTAGTCGCGGTAGCAGCACAAACATGCCCACGAGTTATTTAAGGCTTGTTTAAACACTGCCCTCCTCAGTGCTCCAGACTGGTGCTCCAACTGTGTAGTACGATCCCCACACTGGAGAGCACCAGAGGTCAGCGCTTTCACACCCCAGCAGCACTCTGAGTAGACTTTTCTTTTTTTTCCGCAGCTGTCAAATGAGTTCTCTATTGTGCTTTGTGGCGGGAGGAAGCAAAGCATCGCTGGTGAAAGATTAACATTGAGTTCCCATCGGGAAAACACACCGGTTATTCATCCAGTGATGAGCACGGAGCCAATAAGAGTAAAAGTATTAAAAGGGTTAAGCGGAAAACTGTTATTCCCAGAGTGCCCCGGTGGTGACTTCCACGGCTATTTAGAAGGATGCGTTAGCAACGCGTGAGCTCCAGAGAGCTTGTGCCGCGGCTGGCTTGGTTGAGAGAGAGAGCTGTTCATTAAAAGAAAAGAAAAAAAGAAAAAATTCAACTACGTCCAAAATCAACAATCCCCAAACAGCTGCAGTGAAAGGACAGATAATGCTCCACAAGCGGCATTTGGAGAGGATAAAAGATGCAGTGGAAGGGTCTACTTTGTGTTCTACTCCACTACAGTTATCTGACAGCTATAGTTACTTTGCGGATTAAGTTTTTACATACTGTATATATATATATATATATATATATATATATATATATATATATATATATATATATATATATATATACACATATATATATATATATACAGTATACTCAGCACATAAAACTATGATGTATTCTTACAGATTAAACTAACCAGCAAATAGTTCAAATGTCTCCGGTTCAGCCAATCTCAACAAATAAATTGCGTCGTTGTCACACATTAAGACGTCAGTTAAATAATCTAATAATATAACATAAAATATAACACGCGAAAAATCTGCATAATGAGCATTTTATTGACTGTAAAAGCACTAAACAGCTACTAAAACACCACAAAAAAAAGAATAAATAAGAAATGAAAAATGAAAAAAAAAAAGACTGGTGGATTTGAGCTCCAGATTTGAATTGTGTCTAACTCATTCTTCTCCCATGCGAAGTCGGTGCCGACACAACATAACTGTCTTTCAGTTGACGGGAACTAAAAATACGCAGACAATAGCTTTTGAGAAGAGCAGTGACAACAAAATAAATGAAGAGGAGAAGAAATGTTTTGTCCTTCAGCCATGTTTTCCCTCCACTTTCCCACCCCACGCCAGTGACTGCAGAATAAACGGATATGTGAATTAAACCCCATTGTTGTACCAAAGATCTGCCGCTAAATTTAGGCGCCACTCTTGTTCTCCCCTCAATGTGAAAAGAATGTGCCAGTTATGTTTGTGTGTTTTATTTTCTCCTCCTCGCCGTAATCTCGGGCTACTTACGTCTCGTGTTGTTTGAACAAGTGCGAGCGATGTATCTGTGCATGTGTCAAGGCGAAAGGAGGAAGGGGAGTGGGGGGGGGGGAAAAGGCAACAAAAAACACATACACACACGTATAGTTCAGCCATGCGATTTTTGCAATTAGAAAAGACACAAAAATAATTATTCTGCCGCGCAGTCAGTCGACATATCCTGAGTCGATGATGCACGGATCACGTGTTTAATAAAAAAGGTTAATCAGTTGTTAATCAGAGGATTAATAACTTGTTATTTTCTTTACAAAACCATTAATATTATGCCATAAATATTTAATGTTGATAGGTCTTCTTTTTTTGTGGGGGGGGGGTTATGGAGGGGAGAGGGATGATATGTGCTTGGTGATGCAGGGCAGAGTGAGCAATATCCAGGCATTAATGTGCATTAATCATGCTTTGGTGAAGACAAATAAATTCATTCATGTTTATTAATACAACCTTGGAGAAAACAATACTCTTTACATTATTCACTGGGTTATTAATAAAGGATTTATGAACAGGAGGACCACAGGACAGACACTCCGGATCAGGGAGAAAAGGGAGGCACGGACAAAAAAAATAAAAATAAAAGAGAGAGAGAGCAGAAGAGGGAGGTCAGAGTCACAAAGCCAGGAGCAAAAGTTCATTAATGTGTAAGGGGCACGCAGCCGTTTAGGGAGGGGAGGAAGTGTGTGTGTGTGTGTGTGTGTGTGTGTGTGTGTGTGTGTGTGTGTGTGGAGAAAGTAGTGCACCACTGGAAAGCTGGGGGTTAAACAGACATTTTCTGCCCTCGTTCATTCTCTCCTTAACAAATTGCTCTGCCCGTTTGCTAATCAAAGCAAAACAAATATTGCTTTTCATTCGCTCCATTTGTTTGAATGAACATACAGACATTCCCAAAATACTCATTCCCAGCTCAGATGTAATTAAATTGTGCCTTTAGTGAAAACATGCAGTGGTACTCCAATTAGTTGTGTTTTTGTCGTCGGGTAAAGACGGAGATTGGCAGTGGGCGCGCCTCGGGCACCTCGGTGTCCCGAAATGGAAGTATGTCTTGGCGGGCGGGGTTGGGAGGTGGGGGGGGGATGTTAGAGAATGTTTTGGGTTCGCAAGGCTGACTGCGATCACAGAAAAAAAAAGTGTTTACAGAGTTGGTGGACGATTTAGTGGTCTGATGATGATGTATTACGGAATAAATTGTCTTTTTGACCCATGAGACAAGACAAATGCTAGGATACGTTCTTTTTTTTATAGTGCTTAAATATGACTAAAGTTAGATTATTTGTACAAAGAGATATTTACAGGAGATGATGGGAGAAAGGCCGGCCCCCTAAACAAAAAGAAGTTACACCCCAAACACCATCTTTCCTACACCAAGTAGTCGTCATGCAATCTTTAACCATAGTAGTGGCAGATTAGTAAACGGCCTCACTTGTTATTGGTAATTTATAACCACTTTGGATGGTACTGGCGAACCGCCCACACAACTCTCAACGGCAACATTTTTACACACACGTTATACTACTATTTGTTGTAGAAAAATGCCTGAAAAATGAGGAGTTACCTTTCTCAGGACATCGCGCGAACCGTTGTTAGAGGATACGTCGATAAATATTGTATTAAGCTTCCTGACTCTAATTTGAGCTTTGTGGCTGGTACACGTGGCACTGGATTAAAGTAAGTAAGGGTTCGGCAGCAAAAATGCTTTAGGTGAGGGCACAATTGTGGTTACATAATTAAATGCAGGTCTGTGATGGGAGGCCTCTCCGCCACATTGACCCCCGCCGTCTTACGTTCTGCATATGGCCACATAAAGGGGGCACGAAGGCACATTCAAACCCGTGTGTGTCCTTTTTATTTTCAATATTAATGGTCAGTTAAACAGCACAATTACAAAAAGTGGTGACAATGTGCAGTTTTTGTGAGTCACTTTGAGGAGTTGTTGTTTTTTATCAGTGAAGCCACGAGTATATCATGTTAACATCAGTGAAAATGATGTAGGGAAAGAAATGGGACTGGGTAAGATTGTGTCAATGTGTTCATGCACAGTGGTGGTGAAAATGGCTTTTGTGTACCGCTGTGAATCCATCTTCTAATCATTGTATTGCTCGCCTTCTCCATCTTAAATGCCTTCTTTTCCCTTTTCCCTTTTTTTTGTTCCTTCCTCTCTTCTTTGTCTTAAGCTCCAAATTGTGTTTCCATTGAAGGGCGGTATGGATTGCTCGGCAAAATGTCATCCGTCAAGCTGTCGATGAATCCATCCTTTCATTTAATGATCAGCCTACCTGATATGCATTTTACATGGCTCCATATGCCTTTTAATGGGAATCAATGGAAAGCAAATAACGCTGGAAGCCGGTAAGCTGCACGTCTGACGGACGGACGTGGACGGCGGTTATTTGTCGATAGGCCCTGCGCTGCATATATGCCTGCTGTGGGTGTGGCCTGCGAAAAAAGGTGGCTCACTGTGGGTTAGAGACCGGCTTACGCGCCCCCCCCCCCCCCCGCTCGTTTTGTCCTCATAAACTAAGAGAGGGGAAGAGATTGAGCGAAAGAGACAGAAAGAACAGGAGAAGGTGGAAACGATGAAGGCAGAGAGAGAGAGAAAGAGAGAAAGACAATTAATGAAAGAGGAGAAGGAAGAGATGGAAGCTTGAAAAAAAATGAGAAAAAAAAAGGATGAAGAAAGGAGGGACAGCAATTCGTCGACTGGTGGTTCCAGTTAAATACTGATTTCATCATACGATTGGGGAGGCGACGGTGGCAGCTCTAAAACACATAACTTTTGTACGAAGTGAAAATCAAATATTAAAAATGACAGGCCTTATAAGTGTGCTGAGTGAGCTCGGGTCACGGAGGGAGGGAGGCGCGGGCGGCTTGTCAGCTACTATCTGTCAGGGCGAATTAGAAACAATCAGGGCCGAGTGAAAGGGAAGGTGATTGTTATTAAGCGACGGGGCCCTGCGAGCGGGCGCCCCAGATGTGGCCGTGCATATAAAAGAACAGGAAGCCGGCAGTTTAATTCAGGAAGCTTGCCGAGGCGAGCGAGCGGCGCCACAAAAGGGGGAGAGGGAGGCGGGGGGGTCGGGGGGGACAGAGGATATGAGGGGGTTGGCGCTAATATGCTGGAAGTTACTTTGATAACACATTAGGTCTTTTGTGGAATTGTGGAATGACGCAACTTCTTTTCGCTTTTTTTTCCCTTCTGTGCTCATCCATCTATCTCTGTCCCACACAGGGGGGATCCGTGCACAAGTCAACCTTAACACACACACACACACACACACGCACACAGCTGACAGCTGAGCCCATATATCAATTACAAGCTGATATCCTGGGAGGATGATGGGACGGAGAGAGAAACCCCTGTACGAATGTGTGTGTGCGTGTGTGTGTGTGTGTGTGTGTGTGTGTGTGTGTGTGTGTTAGCTCATGTCACAGCGCCCAATCCTCCTGAACGCTCTTTTCGTGCTGTCATTTTATAATCACCTGACAGCGTCTCTCACGAGCTGCTGTCGATGTTTGGTCTACACCCCCCAAACACCCCCCCCAACACGAACACACACACACACACACTCCCCCTATGCTTGTGGTGGACATGCACATTGATGGACATGGACGTGTCTCGGCTTTGGCTCCTTTGGTAGTCCTGTTATCTGTCAAGTCGCTCGACTTACCGATCTCAAACTCCACTGAGACGGACGACGACGCCCCCCCGATCCCTATCAGGGAGAGGGGGAGGAGGAGTGGGGTGTGGATCGGGGGGGGGAGGTTCATGTGTCCAATATTTTTCAGGGGAGGGCGGGGGTATTTGAATGACAAGGAATGACGGTAATTCGCCAAGAGGCCGTAGTAAAAAACTGAAGCGCAACTGAGGGGAAACTTAACTTGCCGTCTCGATTGTTTTCCTCTCAATCTGTGGAACGCGTGTCCGACCATGTGGGTGAGGAACCACCAGAGGTAGAGTCGGCGGAAGCTTTTATTCGACCACGCCGGCATGCCGATCACTGCCTACCTTTCGAGACGGTGAAGTCAAGTGGATCCATTGCCTCTCAAATAGTTTCACTTAACACCGGTTACGTGAAATCAATGGGAAGTACAGAGGGAGAGAACGCGCCGAAATGAAGGAGGTTGTTAAGATAGTTTCTTTCATATAGGGCTTCTGTGTCGGAGCGTGAGGGGCTTTGATTTCTATTTACTTTGTAGTGAGAGATATCGCAAGAAATGTTCCCTCTCCTTAAGAATCACTGATCATCCAATAGGTTGAAGTAAAGTGGGCTTGTCGCATGCTCCCTCTCTCCCTCTCACTTGTCGTCTTTATCGTGGTGATCAGTCAAACACTCACCTAACACGAGCCGTCTCTGGTTTCCACCTCCCAGGTTTTTTCCCTGCGTTGCCGCCGCTGATGTAGCGGAGGTTATATGGTGTTAAACACAGAGCTGCTAAACGTTCCCCAAGGTAATAACCGTCAGTGTACATACAGTGACGTGCCGCGACGGGGAAGTTGCTGCCAAGTGTGGAGGCAACAGTGATGGAGGGAAGGAGGGTGCGAAGGGAGGGGTGGAAGTGGAAGAATGGAAATCAAATAATTAGCAGACAAAGAGGTGAAAAGGCGAGAAACAAAGGGCGGAATGGAAGATGGGTACTCGCTAAGCCAGAGGTATGAATACAGACAATGAGAAGTGTTGCTGCCGCATCGCCGGTACATGCTCGTTTGGTGGGTTGGCGCAGGTGCAAGTGCCGGGGTTGTGATTACACAGGTTTAAAACCAGCCTTGAGTCATGTCTGCCCATTCATCTAATTAGCCAACGCTGCGTTCCCTTCACTTTTGGGGTCAATTGAGGGGGGGAAATTATTTCTGGTCTTAGAAAATAATACTTTGCCAAAGTAACCTTGACTAAAGTTCCACTTACTACCCCCCCACCCCCACCACCCCCCACACGCCCCCTTTATCCCCCACACAGGGTCTTCCCCGGCAAATTGAAGCCCGATCGTGGAGTTTTTTTCAAACCGTTCACCGACGTCATCGATCGCGAGTCAGTGGATGGCCGAGGATGGTTTATGATGCCATAAACCATCCTCGGGCAGAGACGGGGGATTGCGATTGAAAGTAGTGATAAAAAAGTGGACCTTGAGTAAAGATATGTTTCGTCAAATACATTCAATTTGATTAAATGCAGAGTATAGACTTTGACATAAGGTCAGAAGCATGGTTCCTCCCTTTTACTGTTTGTATGCATTGCGTATGCAGGCCACCAACACATCATCCAGTCGTGATCCATAAAGTCATCCCTATGAATAAGTATACAAAAGGTTTCCTGGATGTCACTTATTGGTTGTCAGGTGAGTCGTGCTGCATCTCTTCAGTACTTAGTTACCATTTATACGGCTTAGGGCAATGGCAACTGAAACCACTTGGTTAGGGTTTCACAGTTAGTTTGTTTTCTGTTTGTCAGAATTGTTGTTTTCTAAAGTACCGAAAACTGATGGAAATAAGGAACAATGTGTACAACGTATGTGTTCAGCGGTTTGAATAAAGGCAAGCGATGGCATATCGAGGCAGAAGAAAGTCAAAAGTGATAGGGACGCTGTGGGAGGGGGGCATTGCCCTCCAATCCAATCCTCAACCCACCTTCTTTCTCCAGGAGGCCAAATCCAGGCCATGTCTAAGATTTCACAATGATTAGCGAGGGAGGGATGAGGAGGGATATAGAGATGTACTAGAGCAGCATTAGCCATTAATCACTAAGGGGGGGAGGGAAAGGGAGAGAGAGGACTGTCTTAGCATGGCTCAGCATGGGACTTGTACCGTTGCTGTCTGGAACACCAGGAGTCCTGTGAGGCTCTGTAGCGGTGGAGGAGCAGATCCTGGGCCGTCGAAAAGGAGTCAAGACCGAAATACATAAATAAAATAGAAACGCATCGTATTCCATTTTTTGCCAAAATTAGACATTTCTGTCTGTATGATGTGTTTTGCAGCTGAATTGCATTTAATCATGTTTATAATTGAACAGAATGTAAAGTTTGCATTGCTGAGTATTGTGTGTATAATGACAGCTGGCTTTTTAAGTTTTCTAATCTAGATAAAAGGGAATACTGGATATCGCTACTCTTCTACAGTATTTCTTTTTCCCTCTCCAACATGAAACTCAACTGTTCTGTACATCTTGAGGTTTTTTTTCTCCATTTGTGCATAAATGTTCCCTCTGGAATGGAGATATGAAGTCTGGGAATGAGTGTTGTTCCATTCCAAAAGACTTGATAATTCATGATGAACCATCTTACAATGAAATGATTCTGATTTGCAACGCTTATATTATTATTATTTTTATTTTTTTTAGGCTCCAATGTTCGTGGTCAGGAAATAAATGTGGGCATGGTTAAGAGAAAACAACTAAGCAACAACAAAGAAACAAAGTCAAAGTCGCATGCTTGGTTGAGCAAACCCGACTGAGGTGTTGTGGCGTAAAGTCACGTTACTTCCACCTTCTGCTTCTGAGAGAATATTATTACGCACATGGCCACACAAGTTCACTCGTCAGGGAAATGTAAATATAGGTTTTGTTTGAAATTATCATTCCAGGGTCAACTTATTAACGCGTGACCAAGAATGAAGGACTGGTCACATGATAACGGGCAGTCTTTATATTAATATCTAGTGGTTCTGAGATCGCCCCACGTACAGCCACCTGTCAAATGAATAAATGATATACATACCTCACATGATAACTACTAAGCCGTCTCTGTGACAACTGAACAATTCCATCCACTGAGGAAGGCCATGACATGTGGCTGAAAGCTTGAGAAACACGACGTCAGTGGAACACACGATCAACACATTCCCAACTTTCCATTATGTTCGTGCGTAACTTAAATTCAGCCAATGTCCACTTTTGGTTTTGCACAGGACACACGCGGCGGTCACCTGGGTGAAAGTCCTGTGTTGGTCTGACCCATCCATACAACCCCGTAGCCCCTCCCTCCGCACACTTAGTCGCTCCCTGTACTACAACTGTATCACCACTTTGTAGTTTGAACCAGGTGCATCTCATACGGACACTGAAGGGTGCATTGTGCGTCAGAATCAGACGCCCAGCGGCGTGACAAAACGTCGGTATTTGATGACCCGCCCATGAGACCAGGCTGGACCAATACTCCCATTCTCCAATACCATAGTTTTCTTTCAAAACAAAACAGATATTAAAATTCCACAATCGGTTTTGAATGTTGTGGCACTAGATATCAGGAAGTCATCTAAGTACTGATATGACATCACGGTGAGAGGACTACTCATGATTTCCACACCAGTACAGGGAAAGGTATGAACATTTAGCTGTTAGCCGGGCTATTGTTCAGCTGGAGAACAATTTCCACTGGCGTGATCCGCACTACCAGCCTTACCATAATATACATACAGTATATGGTGTAGTCAAACACCATCACCACCTCACATCAGTGTGGTACTGAGGCAAGGTGAAACAGGGTGAGCATGAAGATGGAATGGCCTTCAGTTAGCATTCTATGGACAACTCCCCCCCCCCCCCCCCCCCCGACACCCAGTCCTCTCTTCTTATTTTTTTATTATTTTTTTTCTGTACTATGAATAAATTTAGTCTGTCCCGGACATGAAAATGTCAAATACCTAAAATACACCTAGGCTAAATAGCATATTAATTTTTAATGCCTGCTCATCCTATGCTGCTATTCTCATATCAGGCCTGTCTGCCAACAGCTGTTGCTGGTTCTCTGGCTGGGAATTTATCATCCATCTAGCTAAAGGAGGGGAGAGAGGGGAAGAATAAAAAAAAAAAGAGAAAGAGAGATGGGAGACATTGTTCGGAAGACATGGGAGAAAGGTGTTTTCATGGATCCCTACCTCGTATTTATATCGCCAACCACCTCGCAACTTTCTTACATTGATATACGAGTGGGATTCAATTACACTAATGCCAAACATAAATTGTTCAAGATTCCTTCCTTTCCCCTCCCCCTTCGCGGCGTGTTGTCGCGCGAGCCTCCTCATACATAAAAGAGAAATAAGGAGCAGAGTGATGACATTGACACTGGAGGTAGTGACATTGGGGAGAGCGGCAGAGGGAGGCGAGATGCACTGAAGCATCGTGCCAGTGTGGGTGTTGAATGCCACCCATGTGCGTTTTTAGGTGGCATGTGGTGGATGATTATCATAGATTATCACAATCCAGATTGTTACAAGTTCTGTCTGCGCACATAGCAGCAGTGTACTGTAGCCGTGTGACTGTGTGTGTGTGTGTGTGTGTGTGTGTGTGTGTGTGTGTTTTGGTTTAAGACAGAGTGCCTTTGGGGATAAGACTAAATGGTGAGCGAATGACGAACAGTTGGAGTGTGTGAGCGTATGTGTGCATTTACGGGTGTGTATGTGCCTTGTTGGTTTTCTGTGTTTGTGTTTTTAATCGTCGCAGTGTGAGAAGCAAATACCATGAAGGGTTTTGGAGAAATGTCGGCAGAAAATTGTTCAAAGTTGAGGATGTTTTTGCGACCGGGGGGTGGGTGGGGCAGGTTGAGGTGTAAAACTGCGTGCGGGCTTACCTTAACACACCAACTGCATACTGGAGTGCAACCCGTCTGTTAGGATCAAGTGGCCCCTCACTGTCACTCCGGACTGGCTACTGCTTACAGGAATGGCCACCTAGAGGAGCAGAGGGAAAACAGATTAGAAGAGGAGGCGATGTTGAAATATAGACCTGAAGGAGAAAGACGGACGGAAGGGGGGGGGCAGTGATGGGTGGCGAGGAGGAAGAAGGCAGGGTGGGGGAGAGGGTGAGCGGAGGGGAGGTGGTGGGTGTCCATGCCAAGATGAAGATCTCACACAAATTCAGCAAGGGGTGACGCCGCAGAGGTCAAGGGAACGCAGACGAAAAAGGTTAAAGATGAAATCAAAGCCAGCGAGCGCGCCGCGGTGCCCGGAGGCACAGCTGAAAACCTATCCCTCCAGGGCAAGGCCACCGCTGACACGAGGCAGACAAGAAGCTAAATACTGCACGCCACTCGGGGATCTTTCATTTTCAGCCGATCAATAAGGGCTTATATTTATCAGGGCCTCCGAGCAGCTGCCAACGTCTGACAACCTCCACTTCATTTTTGCACTCCTCCTCCTCCTCTCTCTCTCTCTCTCTCTCTCTTCTCTTCCTCCTCCTCACCCTCGCATGCTAAATTGAGACCCATCGACCATGAAAAGGGGCAGAGACCCTGGATTGCCATTAACCCCCCTCGTGTCACAAGACTGTCTAGCGCACACACACACATGCACGCACGGCAACACACACACACACACACACACACACAAATGCCCTGGAGATACAATTCGGCTGAAGGTCTGTCTCCCCCTTCTTTAAAGAAACATGCCTTATCATTATGGCCTTGGCACAGACACCGGCACCTCTTCATGTCTTTTGTTCCTCAAGCTGCCCATGCCACCCAAGACACACACACAAACACGCCGCCCTGCCACAACCTGATTTCACTTTTAATTTCCACCATTTGGAGCACGTCTTTCTTTGCCAAATTTATTTCAAATAACAAAAATATCAAATCCCAAATTACCGCCCATAAATCTGAGGAGCATTACGAGAAGCGGAAGATTGGGTTTAGGGGGTCTAAGTTAAAATAACTGGCAGTCTAATCATCTGCACAACAATATTTGCTGTGAGGCATTCTAAATAGATTATCGCTAGTCCATCTGTGTCATCATTGATTTATAAGGCATTAAGCTGCTTGGGGAAGAGAGAGGGCCTTGTCTCCTCTGCTGTTAAAGGGGCTTCTTGTCGAAATCAGGGGCACGGCAATGGAACAACTGTGGCAACTCGTCTAACCTCCCCTTTAATCGTCAGGCGAGAGGAAGTGAAAATAGGACGGGAGTATCTGCTAGTTTTTTTTTTCGAAAAGGGAAGTATGAATCCAAATTTTCTGCATCTCTTTTTGTTTGGCGATACAAAGAGACTGGGTGGAGGGGAGGAAGTACAGAAAAAAAACTAAAAAATACACACAGAGAGAAACAAACACACATGCGCACACACACACATGCAGAAAGAAAAAAAAAACACCTAAAAAACAAGGGACATCATTAACATATGAATGCTATATGCAAATGGTAGGGAGAGAGCAGATGTTGTTGCATTTAATTGACCTATATGTGAATTGCATCCAAACCTTTCAGTGTGTGCGTGTGTGCGTGTGTGTGTGCGTGTGTGCGTGCATGCTTGCGTGTGTGTGTGTGTGTGTGTGTGTGTGTTTTTTGGGCCCGCTGAGTACAGTTTTGACTGGCTTTCTGCTAACGCTCAACACATGACTTTTGAGCGATTTTAGCGTTGTTCAAACACAAAGAGGGAGACGACTAAAATTAGAATGGAGCAGAATTGTGGGAAGAAAAATGGTGAAAACACATCGTTTGTCCCTGATTCTTCCCTCACAGGTGACATCTCTGCCAAAATTCATTGTACTGTGCGTACTAACAGGTGGTGGAGTAAAGCACATTTACTCAAGGACTGTATTTGAGTACAATTCTGAGGTGCTTTAGTTGGGGGGGGGGGGGGGGGGGGGGGGGGGGGGGGGGGGGGGGGGGGGGTTCAGCCCTTTTTACACCACTGCATTTATTTGACAGCTCTGGTTACCGATTCATTTTTTACAATGAAAAGAGAACACAATACATATTGTGTTACAGAGCGCCACCCCCACTGACAATATTGAAATGTTGCTTATATGCTTATATGAATATTATTTATTTATTATTTGTTGTAATTAGTACTGTGCTTAATATGTTTTTACATTTAGGTTAACACTATGATTCTTAAAATATCTTGAGTTTTGGTGGCTGGATGTAATAGCAGCAGTGTGTGCTAATAGTTAGCTTTAAATCAGGTGGCAACATCTTGGTCGGAAAAGTGAAGCCAATGCACCTGCATTCTCTCTACTGACCACCAGGGGGCGACTCTTCTGGTTGTATAGACGTCTATGAGAAAATGACTCTACTTCTCTCTTGATTTATTCCGTCAGTAAACTTTGTAAACATGAGATAATGGTCTCAATCTCTAGTTTCAAGTCTTCTTCAATACAGCACGATGTTCATTTAGTAAATGATGGTCCATTTAGAGTCACGTAGACCATAAAGCAGGGTATGCTTTAGGGCGGGGCTACTGGATTGGCAGGTCGCTACCACTGCGTGGTCCAATCTGGGAATCACTATTATTTGTGTTAGTATTTACTAACGTATCCTCTAAAAAAACGTTACTCCTCATTTGAATGTTTACAGTTCATTTCATACTGTATATCAATGCTAAAAAGTAAAAAACATTTAACTTGTTCATTTTAAATATTTGATTATAGTAAATAAGCAAGCTGACTCATGAAGCTTTGTGGCTGGCGGGGCATCTCTATTGACCCGACGTCCATTGACACCCATAAAACAATATTTATTTTCCAGGAGCAGTTTTGAAAATACATTCAGCATGAGAATGTATCAACTTTGCAGACATGCAAATTGGATGTATGTTTCCTTATCATGTTGATCTGTGAAAATTAAATTTAAATTGGTAACAATATTTAATTTACAGTTGCAAAGTTGAACGTACATTTTTATCGGGAGACATTTTCAGGCCAAATGCAGAGTTATGTTATAATGTACAGTAAATATATTCCCTGTGAAAGGTTATTTTTGGGGAGTTTTTCCTGATCCGATATGAGGTCCTGGGACAGGGATGTCGTATGTGTACAAATTGTAAAGCCCTCTGAGGCAAATTTGTAATTTGTGATATTGGGCTATACAAAATAAACTGAATTGAATTAAATATATTGAATGGCTATTGCTAGAGGAAAGAAATACTGCTTATGATACTATATATATATATATATATATATATATATATATATATATATATATAGTATAACAAATGGGGTTTGATATGACCATTTTAAAGGTTACACCTTTGATTTAGGGATAATAATAATCCACCTACCTGCAGAATAACACTACATTGTATTCTGTAGGTAGAGACTAAAACAGATCAGAGAGAGAGAGAGAGAGAGAGGAAAGTCATTTTACACTGCAATGTTTTCATGGATGCTATTTTCATCTGGGTATCTGCCTTTCTTTTTGTATTCTCCTCTTCCCTCCTTTCCCTCCCTCTCTCTTTTATTCTCTTACTCTATCCCTCACTTTTTTACCCCCCGCCCCCCCTCTCGTTCTCGGGAATGTCATTAAATTGTACTAAATAGCCTTTTGTCCAGGGGGCAAGGACCACCCGATATATGATAATACATTAAGGCCCCAGTGTAGCAGCCACTGAGCCGAGACAATCTTAAGAACAAGCACGGTGTGTGCCTTTGTGTGTGTGTGTGTGTGTGTGTGTGTGTGTGTGTGTGTGTGTGTGTGTGTGTGTGTGTGTGTGTGTGTGTGTGTGTGTGTGTGTGTGTTGAGAGAAAAAAATGCGGGGAGAAAAAATAAGATAAAAAACAAAACATAAAACATGGAGAGAAAAAAAAGGAGGATGAGGCGGGTTTGAGGGAGAAAAAGAGTGCGATATTAGGAGGGCGGGAGGGGGGGTGGCGTGGCTGCCTTCCTGCCTGCCTGCCTGCCTGCCTGCCTGCCTGCCTGCGCATGTGGCTCCCTAACAACTGTGACACATACTAATAGAAACATACCTAATAAATTACAAGCTTTCAGGGTCTGGCAAGCTGACATTTTCTCTGTGCGCGGGACAATTTCATATCTACGGCGCGCAAAGTCGAGGGGGCCTGCTGGACCAAATTGCCTCACACGGAGATGCCAGAGGATTTACATAAAAATTAACACTTATATTTCGGCTTATTGTCAACCCCACTCCTGCACCGGCTGCCTCGCAACAATCAATTCCTCTTAGAAATCTGATTAGATTCCATGATGCTTATTATCCCAGTCATGTCTGCCTGCCCCCTTCCCTGTGAAAAACACACACACACACACACACACACACGTTCTGGGCTGTCATGACTGCCCAGAACGTTTGTTTAAAATGGAATTAAGGAGAAAATAAATCCACAGGTGTGGCATTTCTTTTTGACAGACGATGCCTCGTGTTTAGCTTTCGTGTTCTTTCGCCTTCGCGTAGAAATCCAAACCCGACACGCCGTCTCTGCCGCGGGGTCAAGTTCATTTCAAACACCTCCCGAATGCTTTGTTGCGGCGGCGGCTGACGGACACCACCGCAGAAATTATGAGCGAGTTGTTATTCACAGTTTTCTTCGGTGAGATGATTCGGTATTTAGATTATGATCTTACTTATTTGCCTCAGTCTTAGTTATAATCAAAAGCCTCCCCCCTCCCCCACCTTCCTTCCAAAATGAACTTCTCCGCCATCTCATCCATCCTCAAGTACGAAGCAGTCACAAATGCTTTATGTTTACAGCAAAAAGCTGGAATGATGCAAAAAGAAAAAAAGAAGAAAAAAAGAAATCCCGTCGTGAGATCCCACGAGGCCATAGCAATGAAATATTTGTCAATAACGCTCTCTGTTCGGAGCGCAGTTGCACAAGTATGTACTAAAAGCACAGCGGCACGTTGGGTGGCTTCGGTAAGGCTCTTGATTGTTTAGACAAATGGCGTCTCATCGCATCCAGATGTCTTTAAGCTGTGCTCCACTAGCAGCGCTGCTCTCCAAGGCGCGGGCTGAATGTATACAAACATCTCCTCATAACTGCATTCCTCATCTGGGCCTGCGAGCGTCACATTTTGATATTTAGATTTTTTAGGTAGAATCTTTTCACCAGAACAGGGGGGGGGGGGTTAGGTGGATTGGCTTTTGCTCTGTCTAAGGTAGGTAAGAAGACGTTCAACTGAAATAACGTTCTCTTTTTTTAGATATTAAAAATCAGAGATGGAGGGGGGAAACCCATACTTTCAAAGCAAAATATATTAAAAAAAATACATATATATATATATATATATATATATATATATATATATATATATATATATATAAACAAAGCAGGGAAGAGAAATATGACAAGTGGCAGGGAATGCGGTGCACCCTTGGCTGGGACAGGAGATTTAACGCAGGAGTTTATAACGGTGGCACAAAGGGTCCCGAGTAAAGACGCCCACAGGGTTGAGAGAGAGAGAGAGAGAGAGAGAGAGAGAGAGAGAGAAAGAGAAAGAGAACAAATCGTCTGATGTTCTAAGTGGATAACAACAGCTCCTGCTATGCAGCAGCGGAGGCGCAGAATAATTTAAACCAGCTACCCGGCTACTCCACCCCCCCCACCCACTCTGGCTACCCCTCTATTCTTATGTTAACACGGCTAAAGAGGAGTGGGCCACCCAGCAGCAGAGAGCCGAAACTTAAGTCCACGCTTCAGGAAAAATAATCCATCTCGCTGCCTCTCCGCGATGTAACTTTACTCACTTGCACACACACACACACACATACACACACACACGCACACACCCACACCCACACACACACACACACACACACACACAGCGCTCTGGTGGTGGGGGGGAGGTCTGAAACAGATACAGAGCAGGAGGGCACCGGCACATTCACCCTGCCTTTAAAGCATATTACTTCTCAGACACGAGTTTGAAGAATAATAAACCCGGGGTGCTTAGCTGGGCTGTTTTTCTCCTTTTCAGTTTTAACCACGCAGCGGCAAGGCGGGGGCGAGAAGAATTCATAAGTCTTTAAATGCAGAGTAAACACTGCTTTCTTTGTTGATTGTAGAGCTCTGTTGTGTTTTTTTTTCGTGGATCGTGCTGCTGCCCCCCCCCCCCCACACACACACACTTTTTCCTCTCTTTTTCCTTCTTTGTCTTTCCCTTTCTCCGAACCGGATCGGGCTGCTGTTGTGTTTGGTCTCCAAACAGCACATCTGAGGCGCACACCTCGCTGACATTTTATGGGTTCAAATCCCCGAGAATGGGAGACAGAGAGTCATATTTTACGCCGGCGGTTTATTTTATGGGGCGCTTGTAATTAACGCGGCATGTCCTCTATCTCCCGGCCATCTATGCGAAGGCCTTTATTTAAACAACTTTATTGTGAAATGTTTGCGTTCTCAGCGCTCTGGCCGGGGCCCACACACAGAATATTATTTCATACTTCAAGGGGAGGGGGGCGCGCGTTGGAAGAGTTTACGCTTTGAGCGGTTATTGTTTTTGATTACAGCAAGGCTCTTTCTTTTTTTTAATGGATCAAGCCCGGTGACCTTGCGCACACACACACACACACACACATACAGAGTGTCTCACACGTCGGCCCGACTCACGCTGAATTTGCGAGGGGCCGAGGGAGAACCTGTTTACAGAAGGGGTGCGCGAACCTGGAGCCCTCGCCAGGGGCCGAATGCACAATCTCCGCGTGATTTACGAGTCGGATCGCACTATTTACGTCCAAGCTTGTTTAATGCTGCGGCTGGACGTGGCTGCTTCTCTTTCGGAGTGTGTGTTTGGGTTCTAGTGGAATCCGACTGGGGGTAGATCGGGTGTTTGCGCTCGTCCAAAAAACACGTGAACGCGTGTTCATCTCCGCATCCCTCGGACCACGAAAGCGCATTGAACCGCATCCCGGCAATGTTTTTTTTTTCTCGTGTGATAATATGATAATATGCAAAAACAAGTCGAGGTCGTCGTCGAGCTGCTTCTGATTCGATTCTTTGACCTTCATAAAACACCGCACAGCAGATATTCTATTCTTATCATCTAATAATAGAGCGTCCGTGCCTATGATATAATATCTTACAGTGCCAGTGCATCACCATGCCTGCTGTCCAGCAGATCAGATGGATCACAGATTGCCTCGGGGAGCTAAGTTTAGTCCGCTGTGCTTTTAGCACGCGGGGGAGATTGACAGGGCCGAGCGAGCGGGAAAAGAGAGAGTGACGCGCAGCGAGCAGGTAGCGCTGGAAATGCTGCCAACGTAACGCAACGCACACACACACAATCACAATCTTCAATCCTAACTGAGATTTTGTTTAAAAATGGACACAAAAATGTCAACCTGAAAATCTGAGTGATGAGGGGTCATATACACGTTTAACTTGGGAAAATCCTTCTGAAAACGACCCTGTCACCTTGTTAGCATCCATTAATGAAATGATGGGGAAAGTTGGGCTGAGATTGAATGTTTTTGCATGGATTGTATGTGCAACAAATCTAAAAATGTTACGCTTTACACAAACTCACACTGGTATATTTTAAGTCATTAAAGATATATAATAACTGGCCGTATTAGACTCCTCTGGTTGTATAGAAATCTATATAAAATGACTTATTCCCTCAGTAAACATTGTAAACATGAGTTTATGTTCTCAATCTCTAGTTTCAAGTCTTCTTCAAGACAGAATGATGTTGGCTTAGTAAAAGATCGTTCAAATAGACCATACAATGGATTATGCTTTAGGGCGGGGCTACCTTGTGATTGACAAGTCGCTACCGCGGCCGGTCTAGGAGTGGTCCGTGTTTTCGTCTTTGAACTTTAACCCTTTCACGGTGTGTTTTCACTTTGTGAAAGTTAGTTTCGTAATTGGCAAACAGAAAACCAAGATGGCGACGAACAGAATGCAGAAGTCAAGGCTTCAGAACCAGCTCGCTAGCTAATGGGTAACTATGTTGACTTCTTATGAATAGACTATGGCTAACTCCAACCATCCGGAGTCCTTCCTCTTCCCATCTTGCTGTAATGTTCCTCTCCTCTCCTTCCCTTTCCCCTCCCTCTCCATCCTCTCCATTTAGCCCACCCTCAGCCTCCTCCTCTCTTCCCCTCCCCCATAAGTTGTGGTGTGGGAGGCTATAAGAGGATAAAGTGAGGTGTAGACACTTCTTTAGCTCGGCGGAGGCCAAACAGATCGAAGACAGAGAGCACCTTGCTGCTGGGTAAGCTGCGCGGTAAGAACTCTGATGCTCTACACCCCCCATCTTCTCTCTGTCTCCTATATACTGCCCTTATTCTTTTGATTTGACTCATTTACTTCTTTCCCTAATGAATCCAATGTGTTGGGTGGCCGTTCACAAATTCAGACATTTTTCAAACACAAAGCAAACTCAAAATAAAAACACCAGATACACTTTTTAGGTTAAAATAGGTTTTAAAGAGTTTTAAGATACTCTTTCAAGGCAGAACTTACAAACTCCACACAAACACACATTTTGTCTGCCTCACACAAACACATCCCCGAGCGGGGGGACTGGTGGAGCTCTATCGATCCACCCGGATCCGCCAAACCTCTCCACCGTGTCATTCAAACCTTTTCAATATTTAATCACCGGCTTCCACTTCAGAACAAGTCGCTGCACTGTCAAACACACATGCGATATGTGCGCACACGGGAAAGAATGCAGAAGCCACAAATACACACACACAGCTGCAAATGTGCACAGAAACTTAAAAAAAAACAACAACATGCAGAAACAACCCACAGGACTTCAAACACCCTTATTCCCTGCACACACAAACAACTGTGCTCACCTCCCCTCCGTCGCACACTAAACATACAGATGCACACATGTAAGCTACAAAGCACATAGCTGGAGACGATTCAAAACGCTTTATTGTTCTCTCAATGCCAGCTGACAAATACTATCTGGATCTACATGCACACAGAGCCTGTGTGTGTGGGTGTGTGTGTGTGTGTGTGTGTGTGTGTGTGTGTGAGAGTGTGTGTGTGTGTGTGTGTGTGTGTGTGTGTGTGTGTGTGTGTGTGCGTGTGTGAGCGAGAGAGGCATTTAAAAGCGCGTGTTATCACCTGGCCCCCATCTTATGCCCAGCCACAGACTGTAGCCAGCTTTGACCTTGGGCTCAGCCATATTCATTACATCATTAAGTTACCTCTTCATTAACTTTTCATTGTTTATGGAGGAGGCATCAGGAAAGGAGGAGAGATGGGGGGCTGAGCTGCTGGTGGGGGTGAGGTGGGGGGCTGTGTATCAAAAAAACCTTATCCGTGGCTGGGCATCTGGGTCCTCTTCGGCCCGGCCAAGAGGCCCTCCTCCCTGCAGTGTGAGGATGGGTGCAATAGGAAGATTAAAGAGGGGTTTGTTTTGTGTTCCATGTTGCTGGTTTGATTCTCCAGCAACCGAAAATAGCAACGCTTGGTCGGTGGTCCCATGCCTCAAACTATGGCGCTCTAGGAAACCCCTTTAGAGACAGTTTTGGACTGGTATAGAGGAGGTTTGCTGGTCTTTTATGAGGAAGTAAATGCTTCACGTGGTTTTGGTTTTGGCAACATACATATACATATATATATATATAAAAGGTGTATACAAGAGGTTTGGGTTCAAATAAGTTGTTGTCTCCAGTCTGAAACACATAGTGGCCTAGAGCCTTTAAACATGATACTCGACCCCCAACTCGAAGGTCTCAGAACCACTTAGTCTTTCCGAGACTCAACCTGCAAGTCAAACAGGGTCCAAATTGCATCCTGATCAGATCCTAATATCCAAATGGATCCAAGAAGACTATCAGCAAGGTGGTCAGTTGATCTTGACAACAGCTTCCGCTGTTTTTCCGAATGCCCGAAAAAGATGAATGTTTACGGTCAAGCCCTCAAGCCGCAAGCATAGCAGTTATGATTCTTGTTTTGTGGGGAGGAGAAAAATAAATAGTGTAAAGTTGTAGAACCACAAAGGAGGTCGGGATGGATCGAGGGATCAACCAAACATCGGACATAGACCCAGTAGAGCTCTGCTCTTTAGCGTTGGTTTCCTTTGACAATGGCTACAATTCTTCCCCAATCTTAACCATGTAGTCATTGTTAAGTTGCTTGGTAGGTTGGTATCATCGGAGTCACATCTCTTCTTTCCATTGGCTGGATGGGTATTAGCTCATGTGCATGTCTACCAGCACTGGGGCCGACTCCGTTGAGCTTGCGCGTCTGTTGCTGATGATTACAAACTTCTCAACACCCCCCGAAAAGGTGACAAACACAACACACGTTTAATTTGGACGACGTGTCGGCATTGCCACGCCTTTCTACCACAGCCGCTCGTTAAACGGCCGGGCGAATGACGGGGGTCTGTGGGGGTCGACGGCATTTTAGAATTGGGTGTAATTATTCTCAGGTCTGTTTCGGACAGGGTGAGGGGTATCCTTGGGTCATTTCGGGATACGATCTCTATTTTAATAAATGTATTTCGGCACATCGTTTTCTTCCCTGAGACCTCCACCCCCAACTGCTTCAGTGTTTTTAATGGGCAGCTCCCAGTGTGTGCCGTGTGAGTGTGTGTGTGTGCATGAGCAAAGTGTTGCTGGCAATGAGCGAGGGGCTCAGTGGCATATCGGTGGATAAACAAAGGTTTCAAATGTGGCATTTGGCGATGCATTCAACGGGCCCCAATGTGCAAACGTGACGTTCGCCGACAATTTTTTCACTCGCGAAAGATAAGCGTTTCGAAATAGAAAGTGGCCACAATTTTATGATCCGCTCCCATGAAACATCATCTATCTGAAATCTGATAGAACATATTTGAGTGCTGGCCTTGTAGCCACCAGGCGCTGTTGTGCTTCCACACCACTCTGGCTTTCTGTCATTAGCGATGCATCGCCCCGACCGCAGGGACAGATTGTGTTTTTTTTGTTGTTTTTTTTAAGGAAGAAAAAAAGAAAAAAAAAGCTTCTTGCCAGCCACCATCTAGCATCGCAGGCCTATTATAAATGGCAAATCAGTGTACAGCTTTGCTTACTCACTCTCCCCCCTCTCACTCACTCTTTTTAAACGGAAGTGCCTGGCCAGACTCCACTGCTTCTCTTCAATAACATGTGTAGACGGCCCTTTGTGTTACAAGCTGCCGGACGCTTGGTAGTTCACACTTTTTCTTTCCACCGATGGAGCTTAGAGGAGGAGAGAGAGAGAGTGATATCAATTCATGCTATATCACTGTGAGCTTTTTTTTCTTTTCTTTTTCAGATTTGCAAAGTGTAATTTCTAAACTGTGTAATCCTGCTCGTACACTTTCAGGTGATACGAGCTGAGGTCAAAACGTGGTTTTGTGCAAGTCTTTAAGTAATATTAAAATGTCAAATTACTATCCAAATACTCTGAGTACAAGGCAGACTCTAAAGATCACTTACCAATTACTGAAACCCTAATACATCAAGGAGGATAAATCCTTCAGGAAAAAAAGAGGGAGGAGAAGAAGAAAAAAAAGAAGGATACAATATCCTCTTGGGAGATGTTAATATAACTTTAAACATGCCGAGTGAGAGTTTTATGCACAAAAAGGGTTACGTTCAAACTAGTGCGTTTCTCTTACAACTGCTACACAAACCGGCAGTATGTTCCTTTTACTCTTCCCACACACGCACTCAAGGAAGATTAATATAGGATTCATATTGAAATCATTATTTCATTTGCCAGAGAGAACGAGGGCAGAAGAAAGCAAGAATAAAAAGAGAACCAAGCTGACAATTAATATTCGGTATGTTTTGTGATTTTGCTAATCGAAGGCGGAGTTAGTGCACGTCATCAGCATACGGGATACATGCGCTTTATAAACATTTCAAATATGTACAGTGACTTGGAAAAAATATCCTATTCATTTGCATCGCAACCTGGAATTTAAATTATTTTTATTTGCATTTCATGTAATAGATCTAGACAAAATAGTCCAAATTGGTCAAGTGATATAAAGAAAATATTAAAAAGTGCTGAAAAGAAGTGCGTGCATATTCACCCCCTCTGTTATGAAGACGTTAAATAAAATCTGGTGCACCCGAATACCTCAAGAGTTGCATAATTAGTCAAATAAAGTCCACCTGTGTGCAGTTTAAATGTCACATGATCCATCAAATCACCCTACAGAGCGCCATTAAACCCATTGTTTCAAAATAGAACCCTTTTAAGCTGTTCAGAAACCATATAAAAAAAAGCTTGGAGTTCAAACGGCATGTGGTTAGACTCGAAAGGTATTTTCTTGATTTCTTTTCTTTAAGCAACTAGAAAAACGTTGAGGGTTGAAGAGTTTGTATTTGCTGGGATGGGAATGGTGATCTATATATATCACGTGACCACGTTCCTCTCCCCTCATCAGGAACTATAACTGCAATGAATTGTAGTTTTTAAAATGGACTTCTCCGATTGCATTCCTCATCTGATGTGTCATACGTTACTTAAGCTTTCAGCTTCGATATACATTTCTACACAGTGTATATTGAACCGTAAATGCCATTATCAGGTAAAGTCTTTATTCAGCTACATGAGATCCTTACACTCCCAGCTGCTGGAAGAAACTCTTTAGGTTGCCCCACTTAATACTTCCTCTTCCACATTACTTTGCTAAATTTTAAATTGTTTTACCGTATTACCTCCCTTGGAAGTGCTCCGAGACAACCGAGAAAGTACAAATACACAAAGTCCCGAAGCCACGTTACGTTAAACCCAAGACGGAAGAAATCCACACACTGCGAAAGTTTTCACTTAAAGTGAAATTAAATAAATAGCTGAGAGAGCACGATACTCCCTCTGCAAAACCCAATCATCATGATAAACAATAGCAAAGGACAGATAATGAGGGAGAGAAGGCGGAATTCAGACCGTGTTTCAGGTCTGCAATAACACAAGCCGTGTTTCAGGCATCGGAAATGAGGAAACGGATGATTGCAGCGGTGATGCCAGCGTGCATGGTACATGCGTATCGCATGTTGCCCAGCAAATTGTGTGCAAAAATAAAAACAGGTCACTTGTTTTTTATTTAGCAAATGAGATGTGGAATAATTGGAAGATGCAACTGAAAGGCCAGTTCAGCAGTAAAAGAACAAGCTCACTTTCCCCTCCTCTCTTCGAAGGCAATTCCACATCATGGCCTGCGAAGATCTTTGTTTTCTCTCAGCGTGGCGTTTGAGTACTTCAGAGAATAAAGGTAGAACGAACATCTCTCGAGGCAGCTTTGAAATCAATGAGGAAAAATAAAATGCACGTGTGCTATACAAATGGGAATGGAAAATGCCCAATGTCATGACCGAATGTGAGGAAAATGAGAAAAATAAATTAAATGAGGCCAAAATCATCAGACGGTACGAGTCCTGACAAATTAGGAAGACAATAAACGGGACACCCCTGTCACGTCAACACAAAAAAGTGTCCCGATGAGGTTTAGGCACACGTTGCCGCGCAGTATGTGCCAACATCAGATTACAGGTATTCTGGGTACTCAAGCAGTTCTCCGTCTGCCATCATTCTCGCCACCAAGGTGTGAAGTTGCTGTGAGGTGTCAAGGACTCCCTCATTGTTGCCACGTGCTCCTGTAAAGCCGTTCCTCTCGTCCCGGTGGAACACGTACAATACGCTCGTGGAAGAGAGGAAGCGAGCCGCAGCATTGGGGGGAGAATGTACAGGGTTGTGAGATTAGATGGATTTGAGGGTGGGGGGTGGGTGGTATCTGACAGGTAACATCCAACCTTTTTCTTTTCTTTTCTTTTTTCCTCCTCCGTCTCTGAGACAGTGGTGTCTGCCCGGCAGCATTACTGTCAAGCTGATCTATGATGGAGCCACTCCTAACTTCCCCTTCCACATGTTAGCCTGATGGGTGTATTCACAGAGAGTATGTTCAGCACTTGGAGCATGGTTATTTTTTTATTCATATTTTTTCAACCTATTTTTGGAAAACAAGTGTAGGCTCAGAACGCTGTGTTGAAATCAAGGATCCTTTTCACCGGTTCTCAGTTCAAAAGAGGGCAGACTTGGGTTAGCAGAGATGAAGGCTATCTCCCTGTCTACCTCTCACATTACAATATACAGGACCCGTTGTATGTTTGGTGAGTCATCTGTTAATCGAATGACGATCGCTGGAAATCATCATGAGAAAATCAAAGCAATGATACGAGCCTGGTTAAAGGGACAGTTTGGTGGTTTGAAGTGGGCTTTGAACAAGGTATTTATCCATAGTCGACGTATTAGCTATAGTAGTCTGTGGTTGGAACTCCCAAAAACTCCCCAAAACCAACCCTAACACAATAATACAAAGTCACTAATCGATCGCGGTCGCGGTTGACCGAGTATCAGTTGTTTGTCAATGGAGTCCGGCATCTTCGGCGTCAGCATAGATGGATACAATGGCTCCGGTGGCCCTGTGCTGTACGCCTTTCTTTTACGTGTCTACAGTCAGTAATGCTGCTGCCCCCTCCCACATCACATTGTGTCTACCGTCGATCTACTGTCACTGAAACACGGTACGGATGCGCAGCTCAAACTTCAAAGCCTCTTTAAACTCTTCAGAGATGGCGTTTTCAAACGTCATTATCGCGTGGCCGCGTGTGTACTCCACTGTGGTTTTTCCAGTTTAGTGTGACGCACGGCACGACTCACAAATGACTCAGCTCGACTTCGCAAAGTGTAAGCAGCGTTCGAAAACAATCCAAAACACACGTAGACGGCTGTTACAACTGGAAGTATGAGCAGCGGCGTGCGGCGTGCGGCGTGCGGCGTGCGGCGTGCGGCGTGCGGCGATGAGTTTGATGTGCGTGGCGCTCTCGTCAGACCACACACAGTGTGGGGGCGAGGGAGACCTCAGAGCCCCGGGGACGGCGTGTCACATAAGCTCCATCACAAGGCCGGTTTATAGGGCCTGGCATGGGTCAGACCCCTACTGTCATCTTCAAATATGCCCGCCACCTGCTCACTCTGACTCACACACACACACACAGATACATACATGCTCATATCTGAACACATGCTCACGACACACACACACACACACACACACAGTCATGCATACACAAAACGGCACACATGGCTTGCAAAGAATTCATCTGGTGTTTTCTGGTAATTGCAACAAAAACACCAAATCTGGACATGTCACATTCATTTCCCAGGACCCCAGAGTGGAGGGCTAATTTCAAACAGCCTCCCCCTTTCACATGCAGACCTTTTTATTTATTTTATTTTTTTCTCCACCAACCTGTGTGTCATTTTTTTTTCACCCTCTCTTCCCAGAGAGAAAAAGAAAAAGGAAAAAGGGGGCTGTCTTTCATACGGCAGCCTGTTTCACAGACGGTTATTTGCTTAAGAGAGGGCAAAACTGACTGATACTCTTTATTCGTCTACCCGGAAAAGTGTTGATGCCAGTCTGCCTTCAGATTCCACATGTCTGAGATATACGCCCAAGTCCTCGGTGCCAGTGACCGGGCCGCCAATAATTAAAATTAGCAACGCAATAAGAGCTGCAGCGCCACCGCAGTCGGCCCTGAATGCTCCAGTGCATCGAGCCGCTCGCTGCCCTCTGCAACTCAACGCCAATCCAGTTTTTCTCTCATTGTGACTTGAATGCAATGTCGATTCTTTGCATGTGATACGCTTTGTCTCGCTCCGCAATCACTTTGTGGTCATTTCTTCTTCTTCTTCTTCTTCTTCTTCTTCTTCTTCTTCTTCTTCTTCTTCTTCTTCTTCTTCTTCTTCTTCTTCTTCTTCTTCTTCTTTTATTGCTCACGGTAGATTATGTGAATGCATTTATTTGCGACCCAGCATGTAACTGGCACACTGAACTCTCCATTATCACAAAATTACACAGTGTGTGTGCGTGTGTGTGCTTTTTTTCTTTCCCTCGTGAGCACAAGTATGGTTGCGTGTATGACCGTGTGAATCAGTGTGTGCGCACATGTCTGTTCTGTGTGATAGTGTGTGTGTGTGTGTGTGCGTGCGTGCGTGCGTGCGTGCGTGCGTGCGTGCGTGCGTGCGTGTGTGTGTGTGCGTGCGTGCGTGCGTGTGTGTGTGTGTGTTCCCTGATGGAGATAAGTCTGAGTGGTTAGGAGGGAACAGATGTCAGCTGGTGTCGGCTGCCAGGAAGACTGAACAAAGCCAATCACGTTACCTTCCTGTCCAAAACGCATGGCAGAGGGAGACCTGCATCTAACAACAATTTGTGGTATTAACTCTGAGCATGCCACCCTGCCTGCAACCCCCCCCCCCCCATCTCAAACACACACACACACGCACACACCTCCATCATCTTGTTTGGAATAAATCTGGTTGTTCGACTGGTGGAGATTTTAAAGATTGCAGGGGGAACTGACAAAATGGCGTCGGTAATATGATCTGCCCTTGTTTGCTACAGTAGCTTAATCATTAATAAGCCTGTACAATGGAATGACTGGCAGGCATTACTAGTCTCCACCAGGGTCCTTTGTTCCTTTTCAAGAATTAAGCTCAACTGTTTCTCTTTGCTAGCCATCATTCTGTGTGTGGATTTTGTATTTTTCGAGCTAAAAAAGCAACAACAAAAAAACAACCACCATTTAAATGTTAACTGACTCACTGCTTGGGATAACTAATGCTCCGTCTCTCTCTCTCTCTCCGCTCCCTTTTTTTCCGTCTACCCCCTCTCTGTCTCTCTTTCAATCTCTCCCCTCTCGCTTCTTTCCCCGTCGAACACAATCATATTAGCAGTAAGTCCCTTCAAGCTCTCGGATAAAAGTGCAAAAGCTAATTTGGGAGAGAAACGCACAGATCTTGATTCTTCTGGAAGAGGAGGGTGAGTAACGCAGAACAGCATATTCACCATGTATCATAAACAATAGGGAGCAGCGAGAGAGGAGGCTAACACTCCCACGCATGCACACACAAAAATAATAATAATAATATTGTATGTATTTAAAAAATATCTGAATTATAAACAAGGACATGAAGTCATAAACGTCCAAGACCATTACCATTTTACTATACAAATGCAAAATGGAGTAATATGTCTAAACAAAGCTCTGCGTCTGTTGATTCAAAACTCTCTCAACACTGATAAGACCGCTTTAAAACCCACAAATCCCTCTTTCTCTCAAAGCCAGTGTTTCGTCTCAACGACGGCGAGGGCTTCCGTTTTGAGGAAGTCGGACAGGCAGACTGACAAACACAAGCCAACGGTCTGCCCGGTTGGGCAGAGGGCTCAATCGGCTTGCCCTGGGACTGAGACGTCCCATGTGGGCTGAGCGCACAGAGGTGGCTGGCGAGACCCAAAACCGGCGTAAACCGTCTCTGAAGCCCTGTGGCTCGGCGTGGGATCTGGTCCAGGCCCGACAGACACGCGAGATCTCCTCAAATCCACGCAGAGGCAGTCGAAGCGAGAAGAAGATGCGCATCGAGGCGACAGAATATGCATCTGAAACACACATGAGTGTGTGTGTGTGTGTGCGCGGCAGTTGCCTTGGTGTGTCAAGCCTTGACTGACAGATCCTCAGAGATTGTTACAAATCTGTTGACCTTTGACCTCCCCACAGAGTTGTAAAAACCACACTCCATTTCTCTTAAGACTTTTCACAGCCTGCAGAAGAGCCGTGTGTGTGTGTGTGTGTGTGAGCGCGAGTGTGTAACCCTGAGGTTAAAGAGCAATCTGCAGGCAATTAAGCGCTTCACTAGGAGGGCCCTGCTTCCATGAATGAGAGGAATGCTCCACAAGCTTAAGAGAGAGGGACTTGACTCAGTGCTTTTGGAAGCAGTGTTTGTGTTTGTGCGTGCGTGTGTGTGTGTGTATGTGTGTGTGTGTGTGGTAGCTGTGTGTCATGGTTGAGACGTTTACAGTGCAGGTTTGTGTGCTGGTAACAATTAAGTGTCAGGGAGCTAATGTAAGAGTTTAAAAGTTCACCAGTACAGAGGACTGGTATTGGAGAGAAGGCAGGCCTACTCAGCAAATCACAGACTCTCAAAGCCTCTGAGGAACAACAGGTATGGAGGGTGAACGCTTGCTAAAATGTTGATGTGTCCCTCCGGAACCCCGGCGAGATCTTGCAAAAGTAAATCTTTTTTTTCTTCTTTTTATTGGATCTCATGGTCTTGAGGAATGGAGGGTTACTATTTGTGGTGATACGTTCTTGTTCTGATGGTCTGGAATAACCTTGTACATACCCACATAATACACCGAAGGAGTTTAATGTCTTTTGGGTTTTCTATAAAACTGGGGGACATGAGAGTTCAACTTTTTCAACTTTTTCTTACGAATACGTTGGATCTTGATGTTTCCGAACCCCAAAAATGTAAATGTCTACATCTGTGTAACGTTATTGTGTTCTAACCACGAGAAAGGTTTCGGCAACTAAACTACGTGGTTACGTTTTAATAAAAAGGTTGTAACCCCACTTACAAGTTGCGGACGGAAGAATCCGTTTGATGTCACATGTATACTAATTTGCTCCTCACAGCGAATGTCAACCTTTGACCCTCCGTTTGGACGGGGACAAACCTCAAGAGAAGTGGCATCACTGGCGACTTCTCTTCATGAAGTTTCACACCACGCAGCCAACGACAGGAGAAATAACAGTGGAATGACCTCACAACCGCGCCTTCAGCTAGAGGAGCTAAAGAGGAAATGACTCGTTGGATTATGCTTTTTAAAAAAGAATTGTGTACCGAAAGTGTTCAAACTAAAAATGTTTGTTCTTTGGCATTTCTCTTTGGTTGCGATTTAGTCTTCAGCACAGTGTTTCTTATGTGTCAGTTAGATAAAGAAGAGACAAACGCGGCCATCTGTTGTATGATGATCGCACTGAAGGCAAGAAAAGAAAGAATAAAAGTACACGGCGCAAAGTGAGGGGAGAGGAAGGGTAAACGCAAGAGGGCGAGGGAGGGAGGGAGGCAGGCGGGGAGGAGGGTGAGGTCATTGTCCGTGCTGCTCTCCCCCCCCCCCCCAACCTGTATTTCCTCCCAGCAGCCCCTGCCATCCATCAGTGGGTGAGCGGAGAGGATCGGGGCCCAGAGTAATGAGCCGTAAGCCCCCTTACACGTGTTGACGCGCCGCTAAATAAGATCCATTTACCTAGGCTACCGCCGCCGCGCCCCGCCGCCGACTGGAGGAGAATGTGACGCCCCCCCACACACACACACACGCGCACACACACACACACACACCCCCACCCACCCACCTCCACCAACGTGCCTCAAACACACCTCGTCACGCACAGCGGTGCTCTCTGGCTGTTTCTGTGTGTGAGTTTGCTTCCGTCCTCCCTTGCTAGTAGTGTCTATCTGTACATCTGACTCTGTGTGTGTGTGTGTGTGTGTGTGTGTGTGTGTGTGTGTGCCTGTGGGCAGGGAGGACGGCGTAGTGATCCAGTTACTCAAGACAGACAGAAGCAATCGTTCTCAAGTTACAGAATTCTCTCCTAGACTTGAGGGCATCACTGTCAAGTGTCGGGGCCATCAGGGAAGTCTCGCTTTAGACGATTACACTCAATCTGGTGTGTGTGTGTGCGCGCGTGCGTGCGCGCGTGAGTCATGGGAGGAGGAGGACCAGGATATGACCTCCACTGCTCTAGATGTGCTACACTGACGGGTAGTTACTTCTTTTGGAGTTTTCTGTTTCACCAAATTGTCCCAAGATGTTTTTTTTGTTTCAACCAGGATGCCAGAAAGCGAATGTACATTCACAACGTGCGACTGGTGACGCTGGTACAAAAAGAAAGGACAAAAAGGTGGTGCTCGGCCCCCTGTGTGAAAAGCAGCCAGTGTGTACGGACGCCAACGCTGCTTATACAAAGCGTCCTCACATAACAACACAGGGGGAGAGAATGGTGAGAGACACGGAAACAGAGGGGGTGGAGAAAAAAAAGAGAGAGGATGAGAGAAAGAAAGCAAATGTTTCAAATCATAGAGAAAAAAAAGGTGGAGGAAAAGAGAAAGAGCCAACGGCGGGAAGAAAGAAAACAGGCAGGAAAAGAAGAAGAGAGAAAAAATGGGACAGATGAGTGAGCAAGGCTTTAGTAGCGCTGTTGGGGTGAAAGAGAATGCCACTAATAATGAGATGTCTATTTTACCCACCAGCTCTCTCTCTCTTTCTCTCTTCTGCTACGCCTGTTTTCCTCTGGCCCCCATTATCAGTGCACTTGAACCCGGGGATAACAATGAGTTCACAGAGATTGAGAAGTGCCTGGGCCTTAATTGTATGTATTTAGTCACGCAAACAGAGGCAATGGCCTGAGAACGCCTAGTTAGCCAATGACATCATTTAGCCACACAGCCACTTTAACTCAATGGGGCTGCTGTTGCGTACAGCGCTCGCTCTCTTCACCCTCTCCCATCGCTCTGTGTCTCTCTGCTCGTCTTCCACCGTGCAAAAGATTCACCCCCTTCAATCTCTATATTTCTGTTTGTGTGTGTGTGTGCGTGTTGTTTTTCTTCCTCTCTCTCTTCTTCCACAAGGTCATTCTATGCATGACCCCAGTTTTTTTTCACACCGTGTATTTATTTGCAGAAAGTTTCCTCAGCTTTCGTAACATTTGATCTTTGACAAAACGCAATCTATTTCAGGGTGACACTTCCAAACTGCTGCGTTTCTTTTATTTATTTTTTCTTTTTTGGGGGGTCCAGCCAACAGTGTCTGATCCATCTAATGCGTGATAATTTTTGCTTCATAATAAAAATCAAAATACTTTTTTCTTTGCGTCGATCACCGAAATAATTGGTCTCTTTATGATTTTTTCATATTTTATTTTTGTTCTATTTGCCTGCGCGCGCGCGCGCGTGTGTCTGTTTGTTTGCATGCATACTTTTGCCGATCAATGGTGGTTGCTGGCAGTCACAAAGATGATGATGGCACCGAGATGTTAGTGTGCCTCACTTGCTCGGCACAAAGAAGAGTTTGTGTGTGTGTGGGGTGCGTGTGTGTGTGTGTGTGTGTGTGTGTGTGTGTGTGTGTAAAAAGGAAAAAAGGAGGGGTGCTTCTCAAGCAGGGGTGTCAGCACTTGAAAAATCAATCACCATCTGGGCTCATTTCATACAAAGGACAGAGGGAGGGGAGGATAACTCACAAACACACACACGCACACACACACACACACACACACACACACACACACTTCTTGCATCTTTCATTTCATGCAAAGACAACAGAGGGCAAAACTGTACAGCAGCGTGGTGCCCCTCTTGTCTCCTGGCCTTTTCTGTCTTATAAGCAAAGACATACACACACACACACACACACACACACACACACACACACACACTCTCTCTCTCTCTCTCTCGCCTCGCTTGGATCCTGCTGCTATAAAAGCAGGTGTGACTTCCCGGGGAGGGTTGCAGCGGTTGTAGCGAGCGGCGAGTGTCGGCCCCGCAGTGAAGAGGTCAAATGTGGAGGGGGTGTTTCTTTTCTCCGACGAGGCGGAGAGCACCGGCCACGCCGGGGGCCCTATCTAAGCCATTAGCCCGGTGCTATGTGAACACGCTGCATCGGGGACCGGTGAGCAAGGTCAACCAAAGCAAACACGGATAAGAGGAAAGAAAAGCAAAGATTCATCTGCCCGAGTTGGCACCTCGGGTCAATGGGTTTTCCTCCTATTCACGGCCCTCCGTGTACGGATGCGGCTTTAACTCGCTTTTCAGGGCCCACGTTTTTTCAACTCCCCACCCCACCCAAAAAAAAGGGCCACTTTTATACGAACAGAAGTGAATGTTTTATGCAAACAAGATTTTGCTTCTTTTAAAGTACACACACACACACACACACACACACAAATAAAAGCGAGGGTGAAAGCGTTTGTGTGTGCGTGCGCATGTGTGTGACATGATTTTTGCTGCGGCGCTGCCTCCTTTCAGTAGCACGGTTGTGTGAGAAATACCAGTAGCAGAGGCTGCTGAGGCAGCGAAAGCATTTAATACTCAACAAACAGTTATCTAAGCCCAAATCCAATAGCTAGACACCACTGTAATGTGACCTACATACTAAGTGAATAGGATCTTTTTTTTTTTTTTTGTTCATGTATGTAGGTTGGGGGTAAGGGCACAGGTTTTTGGGGAGGGGAACGTGAACAGAACTCTTTGAAATGGCAGGAAGAAAAGTATTCCTTTTTTCTCCCCTTTTGCTTCCACTCTTTTTCTTCTTCATGCGAGCAGGAAGAGAAAGTCCAGTATAATGTGACGGGACATATTGTGCCCTCCTTTGTGCATTCTGACCCTCTGGAAGGACTAACTTTTTGAGAAATTGGTGAATATGACAACTTGAGTGAGGCGGCGTGTGTTTTTTAATTGTGTTTACTGGGACACGAGAGGTTGAAACATCTGTCTCAGGCACGTAGCAGAGGGTGAAGCCACCAAACGGTCTTTTTTTCAGCAGCCATAATATATAACCCTTTTCATTTCTCATAATTAATAGTTTTATGATTATCTAAATTATTGGTTTGATCTTTTTTTATAGGAAAATAACCCAGCTCGTCAATCGAGTCAGTCAGCTCTGTAGTCACGTGACTCGGTCACATCAATCTCAACAACACTCTTTTCACAAGTGGCTTTGTGGCCGAAACCGGACGTCCTGGAGGGGTAACTGGTCACCGCTGGAAGCCGAGGGCCACTGTGTGAGTGTGAATGTGTTGGTCCATTCCACAGGCAGAACGTTTGCATTCCGCGAACTACAGGACGCGTTGAATACATTCGGGATCGAAATGTCATTTATACGTAACAACACAACAACACAACAATGTGGCAATGCAAAGCAAAAACGCAATGCAACAACGTAACAGCACAACTAGCGGGACTAAATAAACTGCCCTTCGCAGACTGTATTACGCAACATGCGTAACAACGTTACCGAACAAGCGTAAAAGTCAACGTTAACTGTTGGTTCTGCGCGGGACATAAACAGAAGAGACCTGGGTGAAAGTCCCGTGTTCGTTCGACCCGGCCACCTCCCGTCCCAAAGGTGGACATTCAAGACATCCGCGCTTTTGCCAGCATCTTTTCCTGGCTGGGTTATTGGCCTCGCTCGCCATTTAATACCTCATGACGGCATGGGTTGAGTTTCTTACCGCCTCGTGGTGCCAAACCTTGAGAAGGGCACTGCTTCGGCTAGTTGCGGGGCACTGAATTAACAGTCAATTATGCATAATTTCAGGCGGAGCTGGACAGATTCACTTCAGAACAATTTTGATAGGTTTGGTCCCGGTCTCAGCCTCAAAATTGATGAATGAATAAATGCATGCACACACTCACTCACTCACACACACCCATGAGTGCACAGTCAATCTGCCTGGCCACATCAACAGAGCAGGTGTCCTTAGTAATGCACCATTGCGCACTTGGATCTCTGCATCTCAGAACAGAGGGGAAAGAGGGAGGAGGGAGAAGCAGAGGAAGAGATAAAGGACGGTTAGAGGAAAGAGAGGGAACAAGTGTTCATGTGTACATACGTTTGCTCGCTGTTGGATTTTGGAGGCATTGTGAGGAGCTGTAGCCAAATTAGAGGTTGCCCAAGTCTTCCTCCGACACGATGTACCAGTGAAACTTAAATGCACCTAGTTTCTTTGCTGGAGAGCGACCGACTCATACACTCATTATTTTGGGAATGATCAGAAAACATCGAGATGATGTTTTTTTTTTTTTGTGTTTCTTTTTCGGTATCCAATACGAGAAATATTTATCGGGGAAGACAAGCTCGACTGAGGAGAAACTAAGCAGACAGACGTACTTAGTAAAGACCATGCCTTTGCTCCCTGCTGAGTCTCAGCAACATGGTACATAAATAACCATTATGAATCATGCTGTTTGGTCTCACCCTGCCGTTTCTCAAATAAGATCCCGTTTCCATTTAGCCACAATGGTGATGAGCGAGCCTCCTGCGACGCCGCAACCATTTTGTGAAAAGCCACAAAATAAAAGAAGTTATGTGTTTATCTAGAGCTTTAATTTCCTAATGAGAAAAAAAAGTAGACAAATCTCGTATCTTCACCCGGTTCAGTATCGCATTTTTCGCTGCTCTGTGTTTACACGTCGACTCGTCTGCCTAATAGGCTCGCATCCCGGCTAAACCTACACAAGGCCAGAGGGCGAGCCAACAAAACAGCCCTGCAGCTCTGATGAAAAGACAAACTGGCTGCTCAAATAGGACCATTAGTTTGCGGATACCAATCTATTATCATAAAGAACAACAACATGACTTTCATTGGGTGAAAGTTTGCCTCGGTCAAAACCGATAAAGTGGAGCCGGAGGGATCTGATCCGCCAATTAAAGAACGCTCAGTCGTCCCGTTAGCTGTGCCACGCAGACGGGTACGTCCCGGTATATAGACGCTTGTTGCCCTCTTTGGCACCAGACCTGGGTGGTTCGCTCACATCGGCCTCTGTGGCCCAAGAGATTACACTACACAACCTTTATCCCGTGGCAAATCTGTCCTTAGGCTGCGCATTTTTAAACCTTGTAGCAGAAATCAAGCCTCCATTGAGGGACTCTCCTTTGTAGAACTTAAATACATCCCAATGTGTCCTTCAACAAAGGCCTATACCCTTCCTCCCCGCTCTCCGTGACACACTAAGTTCAGGATTGTCCGACGGGCCTGTGGGTGGGTTTCTTTTTCTTCTTCATCCTTTCCCATTCTTCCTTTATTTTGCTCCTTCTTTAGAGCATTAGGGCGAGCAGCCATTGAACTACAACCGCTGCTATGAAAATTCATCAGGATTAAAATGACCTCACACAAAATTAAAGTTCCCCAAATGTACACAATAAGGGCCTGTATCTTTTTTAAGACATTCTCGGCTTCCTTGGGAACAGGATTGTTTCTTGACAAAGTGGTCTCCGCTCAACAATGAGCACCTTTCAGACACACACACAGGGACTGCCTTTAGAGCTGCGGAGAGAGACGGATTTCACATATCAATCAAAAGAGAGAGGAGGGGGGGGGGGGGGGGGGGGGGGGAGGAAAAAGGGCCCTCGTCTGGCGAAAGTGGTCCTTCAGGAACCATGAACAGATTCAAATGGAGTATATGCTTTTCTCTCTTAGCAGAGGACGCAGGAGTAGTGGAGAGGGAGGGAGAGTCCTCGTAACACGTTTTTTTGTGTGTGTGTTTTTTTTTAACTTGTCTTCCCTTATATGGGGACTGGAGCACGGTCCCTCAGCCTGGCCCTGAAATAATAAGACTGTAGTGGATGCCCAGATTGCACAACATTGGGAAAAAAAGTTGCTTTGTGAAGAGGCCAAGAGGGCCCACTGTATTCAGTTTGTGTGCAAGCTTTCATGTTCTTGAGTTTGTACATGCGAGGCCTTGTATGTGTGTGTGTGTGTGTTGGGGGGGTCCATTCCATTACACCTGCGCAATGGCATAATGAGCCCATGAGTGTGTGCAGTGGGCCACAGCCACCCACTGCGCCAGCCATGCACACCGCTGCCGCTAATCATGTTGAAAATGAATAAGGTGTCAGAGTGGGTAATTCACAGCTGTATTAAAAGCAGCGCAGCCTAGATATAAGGTACATAAAACAAATCCAATACAGTGTTCTACCATGGAATCTTTTTCTTCCTTTTTTTCTTCTTTTTGACAGCTGTATTAATGGCCGCTGCCTCAGAGGTCCTTCAGAGGTCCTCTTATTAGGTCACTGGCTACATGTTTGACCTTCTACACTTTCTGAGGCTGGGGTATTCAGATCGTCTCTAACTCATAGCTCAAAGGAATACAGAAAGTAGAGGGGGGGGGGGGTCATTCTAGTCTTCATATTACACCGGAACTGTGAAGGATGCGAGTAATTTTTTCACGACAGAAAACAGATCACGTATCAAACACTAGAATTACCGCGGTTGGACGCCTCCGCCAACAAGTCGAGTTGCAGTTTACATCGGCGTTTGTCCAAAATGTCACTGCTCCATCGCTTTATCCTCAAAGACGTTTGTGTGAAATTGTCCTAATTAACATATGAATTCTTGAGTTTGGGGCCAAAAAACAATGGTGATTTGTGGGAGGTCGCCGTGACCTTTGCCCACGAACAATCGGAATGGGTCCAAGCGGACGTTTGTGCTAAAATTGACAAGTTCCCTCAAGGCGTCCCCGAGATATCACGTTGACGAGAATGGGACGACCGGGGGGAGACGTGAACTGAAAACATGATGCCTCTGCGCCGGTGACAGCTGCAGATGAAGTTACACATTTCCGTAAGTTGCATCTTTGTGAGAATTACGAGACACAACAGAAAAGAGATGAGACTTTATATACACCGTAAAAGAAAATGCAACAAACAGGAGGCTATTCCACGCCTGCCACCAATACTAAAGTGGTATTTTTTTAAAAATATATATAGAATTGATGTTTCAAACAATATGTCTCTAAAGACAGTTCATTCAAGCTCTGTTTATTTCATGGAATAACAGCATGTAAAGAAAAAAGACAAAATGATTCCACTGTACTTGTTTTAAATCTAGTTTCTTTTTTTACACTATTTACTCCAATGTGTGTTAGATATCAGAGTACGAGCAGGCGCTGGCACGAGAGGGCGGAACCTGATGTGATTCACGTGCTCTGTGAATCACATCACCCTGCTTACACCTCGGTCTGACATTAAAGTGGATAGCTGTGTAACTGGGAGAAAAAAAAGGTATTAGTATTCACTGCATGTATGTGTGGCACATGTGTGCTAATTTTAAAAAGGAATGCTGTGAAAGTGTGGAATTGGGGACAAGGCAGCCTTGCACCGGGCCGTGACACAGACTTATGTTAAACCTAATTAGATCATGATAATAGCTTTAGGGCCCCAGTGATCAATGCTAGAGGTCTGTGGAGATGAACTTTCCTTAAGTTTCATGCCGCACGCTGGCTGTACTCAATTTGTTTTATTGCACACACACACACACACACACACACACATCAGAGTGGTTTGCAGACATGGGGGTATATGATAGCAATATTTTAAATACGCATTGTCTGTCAATGATTTGCCATTCTAGTGTTGGTAGTTAACGAGTCTCCCTCGGATCGATGTATGTGGTCAGTGTGGGACTGATTCAACAGTTAAATAGCGCTACATCCAGCATTGATGTGACAGATATGAATCAGAATTCCTTAAGCCTGTTTGACATCACCTGAGCCCCTTCAAGCCTCTACCATAATGCAATGCACCACAGTGTCTCCACATCGCTCTTGGAAATTAGGAGCGGCTTTCCGTCAACAACCTTATGGTGGAGTCTAGTTTACAGCTTACAGGCTCCTCGGATCACTCTCGCCGAAGACAAACAGGATTCCGTATGCTTCCATTACTACCTAATGTGATTTGTGTAATGTAATATTTGAACACGTCCGCGTCTGCTGACGTGCCAGCTAGCTAGCTAGCCCGTGATTAGTCTTGACACCGGATGCTTTGGGAATGCCTGCGCGCATCGGTTGTGGTTGCGCCAGTTGTTGACTCCTGAAGCTTCCTCCTTCGGCCTACTTAACCCGGCCCCGACCCCAGCCAAGTGGGTGCAGCGGAGCACATTCACGGGCACGACCGCGCATAGGTAGAGATGCAGGATCACCGACCGGTATCTTGTGTTTGCTTGTGTGGTGGTTTGCACTCTGTAATCACCTCTGGAAAAGCTCCAGTTTGGAACCAACATTCTTGGCCTTTCGAAAAAGTCGCCCACCCATTTCATTTGGCAACTGTCAACTGTTCAGGCTGCCATGCACCCACTGAAGCCCAGTGGGTTTGTGTCTGGTCAAGACACACAAGAAACATTGTCTTTGGATGGTTCTTCACCTACTACTAATCCATTTTCTAGAATTGATATAGCAGCTTATAGACCATTGAAACTACATCCATTCTTATGGTGTAATGTCATTCCAATGAGGGGGGATGGCTTAATAAACCAAATGCTTGATAATGTTCACTATGAAAATAGTCAAATTAAAGTCCAGTCTTGACAGAGCCAAAGAGAGGAGAATGCCTAGTTTGCTAAGAGTGGAGAACGGCACAATAGTTATTGTACCGGGTATCTAATCGGGGTGTCTCCTGGCCAACTCCTTGTTTAGGTATTCCTGGCACATCCCTATTGAAAGAGACCCCCGGGCAGACCAACACTTTGGGGATGATATACCCTATCCGGTCTGGGAACCTTTCCGGTTCTACCAAGAAGTATGTCTCTAAAAACAAGGGCAACGCGGCTACTTTGCTTGGCCACAATGACCCAGCCTTGGACAAGCTTTGAAGAATGCATGGATGAATATCGGCAAGATATCTAAACGACTAATTTATCCCACCAATCTTGCCATCAAAGGAGCGATGGAGGCTTTCATATACATTGGATTTACAGCCTACAATGACCTCAGCTTCAATCAGCCCACTGTGGACATTTACAGGCTTTATTAACAGACACTTACAGACATCCATAAACTAAATTGTCTGTCTTTCCAACCCCATCTTCTTCTTCTGTATCTTAGCATTATCGGACCAGTTCTCCTGTATGCCATCTGTTTTTCCAATCCCCAATAAGCAAACTCTGGTATTTATACCCCCAACTTGTGTCACCTCCTCCCTCATCATCCACTCTTTGAGAACAATACCGTTTGTCACGTAACGCTGATTTTCTTACGCCAGTAGGTGGCGCTTCGACTATGAGAGAAAATAAGGTTGTCGATATCCTCAGGCCGTGACTTTTAACAACCACGACAAGTTTGGGGCAGATTCGAGCAAGTCCAGTTGAGCCAGTAGGTGGCGCAATGAGAGTGTAAACATATACATGCATGTGTAGACGTGAAGTGTAGACCACGTCGTGTAAATTACATGTGAATCTGATGCATTTTAGGCTTATTTGTTTTGGCCAGTAGGTAGCGCAATGAGAAAGTGAACATGCATATACATGCATCATTCAATTCAATTCAATTCAATTCAGTTTATTTTGTCAAGCCCAATATCACAAATTACCAATTTGCCTCATAGGGCTTTACAATCTGTACACATACGATCCTTGTCCCAGGACTATAAGCACTATCAAACAGGAAAGTCTACTCTTAAATGAGGTGAATGTGTCTGCCTCCCGGACTGAAAGTGGAAGCTGGTTCCATAAAAGAGGAGCTTGATAACTGAAGGCTCTGGCTCCCATCCTAATTTTTTGAACTCTAGGAACCAGAGGGAACCACCCGCATTTAGTGAGTGGAGCTCTCTAGTGGGGCAATATGGTACTACAAGCTCCTTAAGATATGATGGTGAATCACCAATCAAGGCTTTGTAGGTAAGGAGAAGAATTTTAAATGTGATTCTTGATTTTACAGGGAGCCAGTGCAGAGCAGCTAATACGGGAGTAATGTGATCTCTTTTCTTAGTTTTTGTGAGTACACAAGCTGCAACATTCTGGATCAACTGTAGGGACTTAAGAGACTTATTAGAGCAGCCTGATAATAAGGAATTGCAGTAATCTAGTCTGGAAGTAACAAACGCGTGAACTAGCTTTTCTGCATCTTTTTGAGACAAGATGTGCCTGATTTTTGAAATGTTACGTAGATGAAAAAATGCAGTCCTTGAGATTTGCTTAACGTGGGAGTTAAGGGACAAGTTCCGGTCAAAGATTTTTACATTATTACATTACATGTCATTTAGCTGACGCTTTTATCCAAAGCGACTTACAATAAGTGCATTAAACCATGAGTCCACACTCAGAACAACAAGAATCAAGCAAGTACAATTTCTTCAATAACGTTAAACTACAGAGTACTATCCGTACGTGCCATTTAAGTGCTACTAAAGTGCTAAACAACAAAGTGCTATCGGTAAGGGACATTTAAGTGCTACTAGAGTGCTACTACGGCTCTACCTTCCGTATTCAAGGTATAGTCGAAAAAGATGTGTTTTTAGTTAACACCGATAACGCCGAGATTCTTTACAGTAGTGTTGGATGCCAGGGCAATGCCATCTACAGAAACCACATCACCAGATAATTGATCTCTGAGGTGTTCAGAGTAAAATAACTTCAGTTTTGTCTGAGTTTAACATCAGGAAGTTGCAGGTAATCCATGTGTTTATGTCTTTAAGACATTCTTGAATTTTAGCGAGCTGGTTGGTCTCCTCTGGTTTGATCGATAGATAGAATTGAGTATCATCTGCATAGCAATGAAAGTTTATGGAGTGTTTTCTGATAGCAAAGACACATTAACAATATCCAACAGAGAGGTGCCAATTAAAGGCAACACGTCTTTAAGCAGCCTTGTTGGGATGGGGTCTAAGAGACAGGTAGACGGTTTAGAAGTAGAAACCGTTGAGGACAATTGGCCTAGGTTAATGGGAGAAAAGCCATCCAAATATACACCAGGGCATACAGCCGTTTCCAAGGCCACTCCTCTTGATGACAGATCGGCACTGGATAAGAGCAAGAGATCATCAATCTTGCCTCTAATAGTTACAATAGTTCATTAAAGAAGTTCGTGAAGTCATTACTACTGAGGTCTATTGGAATACACGGCTCCACAGAGCTGTGACTCTGTCAGCCTGGCTACAGTGCTAAAGAGAAACCTGGGGTTGTTCTCTCTGTTCATGTGTCTCTACGTGAAGTGTAGACGACGTTGTGTAAATTACAGGTGAATCTGATGCATTTTAGGCTTATTTGTTTTGGACAGTAGGTGGCGCTTTGAGAAAGTGAACATGCATATACATGCATCATTCAATTCAATTCAATTCAATTCAGTTTATTGTGAACATATATATGCATCATGTGTCTCTACGTGAAGTCTAGACCACGTCATGTATATATTAAAGGTAAAATAAAGGTAAAAGAAACACGGGTCTCCCGGTCACAAGGTGAACGCTTATACCGTTACACCACCTATCAGATGAAAAAACATGATCTATTCGTGTCTAAGGAGAAGACATTATTGTCTAAAACTTGTCATTTTATTTTTTTAGTAGGTGTTCCTATGACATATTTGAATGTTTCTTCATGTAAATGTGTTCAGGCCTTGACTGGCATCATGCATGATTATCTTTGGAAGGATTGGATCAGTTAAAGCAACAGTAATATAACAAAACACAGAAAGTGGGCGTTTATTGGGGTCCACATAACGACAAGTGAAATAGGGTGAAAAATCATTTTACTAATTATCTTTCAGGCCTTCAGATCACCCTGTAAACAAGATTGAAGTCGATCGGATAATTTTTGTGGGAGAAAACCTTAAATGTATAAGGGCGAAAAGTGACAAAAACAAGCAAAAAACGCCAAAATCAGAGAAATTCTGCGAATTATTGTAGCGCCCTCTAGTGTTCAAATCGCACAAGATTTTGTCTGCATATTACAGGATGCAATGTGCACATATCCTGCAGTTTCGAGTGATTAGTCCCCATAGTGTTGAAGTTATGAGCATTGACAAGACACGCCCCTAAGAGGTTCATTGGGCCATAGATCCTTACCACAATGAGATATCAAAAAACGGTTGACATATTATAGGTCATCTGGCTTCAATTATCTGATTGATATATTCGGACCCAGCGTGTAAGACAAATGGCCAATTGTTTCGTTTTTTTGTAGGACAAATGGCCAATGTGTTTTTCACGTTCAGGCCTCATTTTCCAACGATGTGAACAATCCACTCTCTGTTTTTCGAAACATTTGGAAAAAGCACTGACATTTTGTCATATTGTTTTATATGCTGTAGTTTTGGTCAGGGAGGAGCTCATTATATTGTAAGTGGAAAACACAAGCTGAATTATTTACTAAAGGCCCAATCTGAGCCACCGAGTGATCCGTCCATCGATACAAGCAGCCATCTAGACAAAAGGTGTGCTGAACGATACACTGACCCCCGAAACCTTCAAACAAATAAAGGATTAAAATCATTTAGCACACGACGTCCCCGACAGGAGAAGGCCTCCGCCCGCTTGCCGTTGAATGGTGAGGCCGCTAAGCTTTCCGCGGCGACATCTATCTCCCACCACCACCTTGAGGGCATCTTTTAAGCAGAAGAATTTAGCCATTATGTGGCATTAACCTCATTAGAAAACACTCTTTAGCTGCTCCAAGATAAAAATTGATTTACAGCTGCCATTTCCACCACTGGTCTCGATCAATGGTTAAACTATCCCTTTTATGGCCCTGTGCACACTCTCTGCTCTTTTCTCCGGTTTTCTTTAACTGCTCTTTAATTTTCATCGCCTCCCACCATCCCACTCTTGTCCTTGCGCCAGGTGTGTAGTCACGGAGTGTAAAAGCTTTTTCTCTCACCCTCGATGGTAAAATTTGGGACTGACAAAAAAAGAAATCTGGAGAAAGGATAAACACGACAGGATCACTGGTAGATTCCTTGAACTTGAACCTATTAAGCACCAAGTTGCTATCTTAGTCTTCTCTTGATGTGGGAGTTTCACCACAGTCAGCGCAATTTGCGTGGGTGGTCTTAATTAAGGTTTTATCTTAACACAATGTCGTAGTGTTGTTCTTTCCAAAGCTTACCAAGGTTGTTTCAGTTATTCACAATTTAGGAATGTGATTAGCCTAAGCAGCTGCAGATGTATGACCATGTTCAAAACTGATTCTGGGAGAAGGGGGGGGGAGCTGAATCTTGTAGGAATATGGGGGTTAGGTTAGTGCCAAGTTGCGATTGTAATCATGGAGAAGTTATGCTATAAGTAAAGCATAAAATAAATAAAACATGTTTCTTGAAATTTTGTTTGTTTAACATGTTTTAAAATATTAAGTTAAAGTATGATATCTTACAAAAGTTACTTGTAACAGCACTAGAACCTAATTCATAATGTTGCCATTCAAATTAATATCAATAAATCAATAATAAAAGATTGCATGCAAAGTCCACTCTCCACCTTTTTTCTCTCTCTCTTTCTGTTACACTTACACACACACACACACACACACACACAGCGGGCGACGCTGCGCTGCGTCCTCGTCTCAGTCCAAACACCAAAACGTTGCGAATAATATGTTTTTCACAAAACATTCTGCTGCAGTCCGTATTTCATGTTGTTTATCCTTTTTAAAAACAACATATACTCTGCGGTCAAAAAACACAAAGGGAGGCAAAGCCCCTGTAGCAGCAATCTAACAGCACCATGAATTACAAATACAAGCACAATAACGCAGAATGTGTTATGATGTGAAACATGAAGCTTCATTCAAAAACCTCCAGAAAGCCTCGAATGGTTTGGTCTTTAAGCTCAATGCAGTACCTGTGAAGGTTTCCCAACAATATCTGTCATTGTTTTTTGTGTTGCGAATTGATTTCCAATAATCAATACACATACCTTTGCATAAAACAAGAGTATCTGTCCACTCCCATGTTGATAGGGGCATTAAACACGTTACAAATCTCCCTTTAATGGTATATGATGAAGAACGTGCGATTTTATATGCAATTAACGGTGGACAATTACGCGATTAATTAAATACTTGAATTGATTGACAGTTGTTTTGTTATCTTCCGTGTGTTTTTACTTCGTATGTCCAGCAACACGGAGGACCAGTGCGCCCGACACGAACACTGATCTCCTGGGTGAAAAGTCACCGACCTCCTTCCACCTGTCCCGGCTCATGATTGCGTCAAGTTTATAGAGACATTGGGCAATGAAAATGTTGAAAGTGAAATGAGAAGCCACGGTCTATGTGTTATGCGTTATTGAGAGATTCAGAGTGTAAAAAGTCTCAAGTGGTTGTGGCCAATGTGACGACTCAGGACTTGATCGGAGGGTGTTGTGAGCGAGCCAAGTTCCCACGTGAAGTTGACGGGTACGACCGTGTCAAGCTAAGCCAAGCAGAAGATCCACAATCTATGTCGGCGTGGCCAACTGTCAGCATACGCCCGCCCACCTCTGACAGCTCAGGTTTATGTGGACGTTTAAGCAAAACACTCAGCGCTGTATTTCTCTTGACGAATCAATACAACCACCATTTCAGCTCTCCTTCCTCCCAACTCCCGCCCGCCGTCTTGCGCTCGCTCCTTTCACATCTCCCTCTGTCTGGCAGAATTGATCCGAATGGATGGAATGATATCAACCGACGGATAGAGTGATACGCCCCGCTCCCTCCTTCCTGCCCTCCTTTTTTTTTTCACCGCACTTTTGATACATAAATAAAATATGTGGCCTTTTTTGTTTCGATTCGGCGCGGCATTCGTTCTGAGAAAGGAATATGGTGCGCGGGGCTCACATGGAGCTGTCGGTAGACAAGAGGGAGCTGAGAGTCGGCTGGTTGCCATCACTCACTGTTCACAGGCGCCCTACAAAATCCCCTGAACTTTCCGACACACGCATTTGTTAGAGTGACACAGTCAGATTCTAGAGAATGGCATTAGAAAATAATGTGAGCGCTAAATTATTCAGGCTTTTTTTTTTTTTTGCCATAATGCTTCACTTTACAACCACACACAGCTGCACGCACACACACTCACACTAACACACAGACATATAGTGTGTGTGTGTGTGTGTATATATTATAGCAGATCCATTTAGTGTCAGCGTCCAAATTTGGCAAAGGAAAGGATGAGAGAAGGTGCTGTGAGGGGGGGGGGACAAAAAGTTGTCCGTGCTGCTGCATCAAGATGCCAAACCGGCACCGCAGTCGATCCCCAGTTTAATATCCACCGAAATAAATCACAAACCGCGGTCACATGTTTCAGGCCCCCCCCGCTGTTAACAGACGCACGCGACATGTTCATCCGCACCTCGGCTAGATATTCCTTACACGGCAGCGAAAGCCATTTCCACAGCTGCGCAAGAAATAGGCGCCGGGTGAACTAACCTCGGGTCCCGAGGAGCGCGCCTGAGCGTCAAGGGCCCCCCTCCTCCCCCGGGGTCTCGCAGGCCTGCAGGGTTTCCGCTCCGCTCAGTCGGATGCCCCCTCACACCTCTCTAGTCCTCGGCGGCCGCAACTTCTTTGCACTGCCCCTCCCTACACATAAAGCCCTCGGACGTATAGGTCGATCGAGTCACACACACACACACACACACACACACACACACACACACACATGTGCGTGCGCATGCCTATATGTTACATAATCTACAGTGGAGACCTTGCTCAGCGTCTGGTCTGTGACAGACAGCCAGCTTGGATTTAAAGACAGACAGAGTAACCCTCCAAACGGATAACTGATGGGATTAAATAGGAATTATCTGTCGATATGTGTTTGTGTTTATGTGTATGTGTGTGTGGGGACGTGTGTGTGTGTGTGTGTGTCATTATCATGATCATCCTCATCATGGCAGTGATCGTCATCATCACCCCACACAGATTGCACCGTGGCGTGGATAACCGAAAAACCCGCTGCATCAGGCAGTTCTCCTGCTGCTGGCTCTTTCACTCGCTTGTGCTCCCTCATCAATTCCTTCCTTCCTTCCTTCCTCGCTTTCTTTCTCCTCCACTTGCGGTAACTGTCGCGCCAGGACTGCTGTCGCCAATGACAATGAATACCTGGGAAACACCCCCCCCCCCCCCCCCACCCACACCCCATTTCCCTCTTCCCGAAAGCCCTTAGTCACCTCAGTCGGTGGGCGGAGGAGTTTCTTGGGCAGCGTGACAGTGTGCTTAGCCCCGTTACGCCAGCCCTCAGCTTCAGCTCCGCTCCTGATCGCCGCTGATCAGGGAGTCCTGGGAGTGAGAAAGAGAGAGAGAGAGAAGATAAGGAAATTGCTGAGTTCACCGCCACCACCGCTCCCCTTCCCTCCCTCCACTCCTCTCGCTTTGCTTCGAGCATCCCCCTTCTCGAGGAAGGGTCTCACCCACCAGCAAAAGAGGGGAAGGTGAATCGACTGGTGCACACTGCTCTCTGCTCCTCCTGTTCAACCAAACCTCCAAGCATATAGATTGTGAAGTGAGTATTTTATCAAGTATGAATACCTGAATCTGGCCTCATTTGCATATTTAAACATAACATTTCATAATTAATTCAATTTTTCAATTCAGTTTATTTTGTATAGCCCAATATCACAAATTACAAATTTTCCTCAGAGGGCTTTACAATCTGTACACATACGACATCCCTGTCCCAGGACCTCACATCGGATCAGGAAAAACTCCCCAAAAATAACCTTTCACAGGGAAAAAAGGGAAGAAACCTTCAGGAGAGCAACAGAGGAGGATCCCTCTACCCGGATGGATAGATGCAATAGATGTCATGTGTACAGAATGAACAGCATTTACAAAGTTACATAAACACATTACATGAATATGACAATGTAATTAATGTCAGTAATGTCAAGTGAACGTGGTCACCAAGTGTTATGGTAATATCTATTAGTTATATTATTTACCTTATTCACCTGAGGTGTATTCAAAATGTCATTTAACATATTTTCTCTAAAGAGTCAGAAATCTAAACTCCAGTAACAATCACATCCACCTAACTTTCCAGTTTCCTTTCTATCTATATTCTGAAGGTTTCTACAGAGGGTGTGTTCATATGTCATTCATAGCCTGATTTATACAACGTGTTCTTCTTAAAAACATGGAAAAAATAGATTTTTTAACAACTGTTGACAGTCTTTTTTTTCCCAAACCCGCTCCGTAAAAAACCTTTGACTCTATTGTGTCAACAAAATTGAACCACCATTTTAAACCTGGCTTCATCCAATGCTCAGATATGTGTTCCAGAAATGTATGTAACGCTCGTTTGCACGTTTTGACAAATAGTACGTTTGGAGGTGAACGAAGCTTGTGGTTTTAAACATACCCGCACATTAAGGCATTAAAATGTAAATGCAGCTCCTGCGTAGATCTGCAGTCACTTGTTCCATGCAATAGATATCCAGGTCAT